>NC_022012.1:18100141-18160029 GCF_000317375.1 Microtus ochrogaster
GGTGGGGGGCGGTGGCGGGGAGGAGGCAGAAATCCTCAATAAATAAATAAATTAAAAAAAAAAATCACTGGCTGGAAACCCTGGTGTGCTTTCCTGGTGTGCATCCCTGGTGTGCTTCCCTGGTGTGCATCCCTGGTGTGCTTCCCTGGTGTGCATCCCTGGTGTGCTTCCCTGGTGTGTTTCCCTGGTGTGCTTCTCTGGTGTGCATCCCCGGTGCAGCTGTGCCTTTCATAGAGTACCATGTAAATAGGACCAAACGAGTTACCCAATGGATGAACCTGTGGCTGAGTGTCTCTGTGACTCTTTACCGCTGAACAGTTCACTGCACGGAGAGCCGACCCTGTGCTCATCTGTTCAGTCCTTCCTGAGCATCTGTGTCCTACTCAGGATTAATAGAAGTGATGCTGTCGTCAACATCTGCATGAGGCTGTTTAGAAGAAGCTGGTTTTCAGAGACCTTGTGTAATTAAATAGTTGGGCAATGTGACATTTCTTTTTAACTTTGATTTTTCCTTGGTCTGTCTATGTGTGTAGATCACAGCACACGTGCCACACATGCAGCAAGATCTAAGGACACTTGTGGGATTCAGTTTTCTCCTTCTGTCTTGTGGGTTCTGGGGATGGAACTTAAGTTGTCAGATTGGTGAAGACGGCTTTTACCCCCTGAGCCATCTCTCTAGCCTCAGTTTTTAACTTTTCCAGCATGATTCCTGAAGTTGCTGCACATTTTCAATTTCCACTTTAGTAGGCATATGAGGCCTATTTATTCATATTGTCATATTGCTCTGTATATTGTCAACTTTAAAAAATTAGCTAATAAATTAAATAAAATTCTAAATATGAAGGCCACATTTAAAGACAAAAGCTACATCTGGGTGTCTCTCCAGGATTGTTACGATCCCTGGCTGTCACAGATTTATGCAGCTTTTTGAGCCAGCCAGACATTCATGCAACATTGATCATCTTTTCTTTAATAGATGTCTTGAATCTCATTTCCAAAATCTTTCTGCTACCTAAGTGCTGGGGCCACCACTGCCCTTCCTCTGGTGCCAGCCGCCCGCCCCTCCCCACTCCAACCCTCCTCTGAGACCACCACTTCCCAGCCTAAGCCAGTTCACTGCCTCGGCCGTGCTTTGCCTCCCATCCACCTGCATGCTGGCTAGCAGGAGTCACGTGAGCAGCACCAGCTCATGCTGAGGGAGAAGGACTAGTCACTATGCCACTTGGGAGGTCAAAGGTCCCTAAGGGGCTTCGTGGAACACTGGTGTGTTTTCTTACAACAGATGTGCTGAGCTTGGGGATAGGATACCCAAGGTCAAGTCAGTCAGCCTATATTCACTGAGCACCAAAGCAGACACAGAGCATGCAAGGCATGGGAAATACAAAGCAAGTCTACTTTATATAAGAGAATTGTTGAGGACCAAGCAGATCAAGCAGTAGAAACTTTGAACAGAGATAACTAATAAAAGTAAAAATATGATAACTATGCCACAGTTATTACAAATAAGGAAAAAGTGGGGGAGGGGTGGAGAAAAGAAATCAAAGAAACCTGCAAAGCCAATGATGGCTGAAAAGCTGCTGAGGAAAGATCAATAATTTGAAGGAAAAAGGAAAAAGACAAAAACCATGCTGGCCAGAGCAAAGTTGCAGAGTCCACTGTTGGTCTCTAGGACTTGATGGCCCTGAGAGGTGCCAGTGGCCAGTGGGGACACAGCAGCGCCATTCCTGAACCATAACCAGAACAAGATTGGATTTCTAATCGCTCATCTGCAACTGTCCTGCCCCACATAGCTGCCTCTGCAGCTGCAGCTGTTACCCTGTCTACTGTAACATCTGGGGATCTGGATCTGCTACTGAGATTCAAACTGCAAAGTCAGAAGAAATAGGAGAGGAATGACTCTCCGAAGACTCCCTCTTTTCTCTGTATGGACCAGGAATGACCCAGCAATAAAGTACTCCTGCTGTGTTTACAGGCTCCACAAACACACCCTTTACCTCAGAGGCAGTGGCTGCCTTTCAAGGCTTTCCTTCCACCCTGTACCAGTGCCTGAGGCTCCCAGCCGTTTAGGAATTGTGACGGGACAGAGTACAAGCACAAAGGTGGCATGCCGGTGCACAAATGGTTTATGGAAATCACGCAAGCTGGATTCATTCCGCTTCATCAGAACGATTTTGTGTACAGGGAGGACTGAGGCACTGATGGGTGCGCCACTGAGTAAGTGTGGCCAGTCACCAGCTCAGCAGCCTCAGGGAAACCTCTCCAGAATGAATCAGCAGGGTGGTGGGGAAGCTCCTCAGTCAGACTGAGCTCACAGCTGAGGAAGTGAGAGCTGCCAGGATCGGAGCGGACTGGTGCCCTTCGTGTCTCACCGTGACACATCTAGTTCTCGTTTATTCCTGGACACATCTTTTTATTTCTTTTTTACTGGGGGGGGGAACTGGGAGGAGAAGAGGAAGGGGTAACTGTGATCGGGCTAGAAATTAATTAATTGACTGACTGACTGACTGATTGATTGATTAATAAAGAAAAGCCTTAAAATTTTTACCTGGTTGAGTGCTCATTAAGTTTGGTGTGGTGGGAGCAGATCGACTCTCCTCTGTGAAGGACAGCTCTGCTCATATTTCCCATGACGTCATAAGCCACGTTGAGAAGCTGAGTCAGCTTGAGTAACTGGTTGTATTCTCAAAACTATAGCTCTAATGTTTGCATTTATGGGAACTATTATCATGTTAGGAATACCGTTGACAGTGTAATCCAACCCCCAAATTAGCCAGTCATCCTGTAGGGTGGTACTGTATGATAAAATGATTAATCACATAAACAGAATGCAAATGTGCCACTGAGTACCGTTTTCTTGGGTATCAGACCCTTTCGCTTGTACTCAAGCGACCGTGCTGCTGTTATGATGTGCTCAACACAGGGTGCGGTTGTTGGGAGGAAGATGAAACTAGATTTCACTAGAAAACTTAATTTAATGAATAGTTTTAAGAATTCAAAGTTTTTCTACCTTTTCTTAGGTATGTACACAGTGCTAACATGAAGCCTTCTTCTTGTGTGCAGGAAAAAACACTGAAACAGAAACCCTTCTAGTTCCTGAAGATACACCTAGGGTTATAGCAGTAACTGTGTTTACATTTTATGGTGCCTAGTGGTGCCCGATATTTGTTCTCACTGCAGCACTCCAGAACTGCTAATAAAGTTAACCTTGAATCAGGGGGTGGAGTCAACTGCTGGCTGACTGGAATTTGCCATAGAGACTTAGGTGGACTCAGATAGAGAGGCACAGGAAGAGGTAGGGAGGGACTTGAAGAGATTCAAGAGCTCTTTTGCTCTGGGAAAGGGGGAGAGAGAGGGTCACCTTATTGGCCCTGTGCTGCTCTTTGGAGCTATCAGAACTTTACCCAAATACATGACTCTAATGTTTTTATTAATAATAGAACAATTCAGATAAATGCTTCAGCTTACTATTGACAAAATGTTATTTCCCTATATTCTTAATTGCTGTTGTAGCTTTTTTGCAACCTAATCTAAACTCAACCCAACTGCTTTTGTAAAACTAGAGTTTTAGCTATGATGGGTAAGGGTAGGGCAAGAATAGCCACATTGAAACACCAGTTATTCTGCAACAAATCTCTTCATCTTGTTGCTTATCTTAGGTCAATTTCTGTTTTCTTATATTTTTGTTTTCAAGTTTTTTCTTTTTTTTTTCCAATTTATATTGGCAGTCTGGGCAGAAAATAATGTCTCCCTCTCTTATTTTTCCCACATGGTGTCACTAACAGAAAGACACCCTTAGTCTGTTTGTGTAAGCTAGGGACCTGCTACCTTTATCTCACTGTGGCCACAATGATCAACGGAAACAACTTAAAGGAAGCAGGCCTATTTTCCCCACCAGTTTCCAGGGTTTTAGTCCATCGCTGCGGGGAATGCCTGGCGGAGCAGGCTAGTTCATGGGTGTGGGTGCATGCCATGGCTGCTATTCACATCATAGTGGGCCAGGAGGCAGAAGCAACATAGGCTCCAGGGAAAGTGGTTCTCAATCTGAGGGTCATGACCCCCAAACCACCAGAAAACACAGATATTTACATTATGGTTCATAACAGTAAAAAAATTACATTTATGAAGTAGAAACAAAAATAATTTATGGTTTGGGGTCAGCACAACATGAGAAACTGTATTAAAAGGTCGCAGCACTAGGAAGGTTGAGCCGTGGCTCTAAGGGCTGAGCACTAACTTCAAAGTTCTGCTCCAGGAATCCACTCCTACCAGGGAGATACACCTCCTACAAGTTTTACCAGATCACAAGACAGTATCGCTGTCTGGGGAACAAACATTTAAACTACACACCTATGGGTGACATTGCAGAGTTAAAACAACATTCATTAGGAAGACTTGTATACACACACACACACACACACACACACACACACACACACACACACTGATGTTAAGTGCCCCTTTTGTATGTTCCTGAACCTGCCTGTGAAGTCCTGACATCAGGAATATGGCGTAGGCTGTAGACATATAGGACCTGGGAGTTTGGGGAGAATGATCCAGATTTTGCACACATTTAGTCAAAAGAAGTAGAAAGGTATTCACATGGGTCTGAGCTTCCTCTGGTGAGAGAAAAGTAATGAAGAACATGAAAAACAGGAACAACAAATAATCTACTTGTCTGTGGATAAATTACATGTATTTTAAAGACAATGATAGTCTGTTACTTTCTGTCTTAAGAAAAAATTTTAATATAAAGGAAAATGGTCAAAGGTATAATTAACAATGAGGATAAAGTTTCTTTAATGAACATTTAAATAAGCCATAGGGAAATTATCAAATTATTATTTATTGAATTTCCTTTAACACATTCAGAGTAGGAAAAAAAAACACTCTCTTGCTTGGAATGCTGAAATGCAATGAAGACTCTGCTAAGTGGAACTGCCTGTAACCTTGTAAGGAAGGCGCCGCTGTGGTCCTTAGTAAGGATGCCCTGTCCTCTCCCCGTAAAGCTGCAGCAGTCAGTGGATTAGTACAAGAGTTTTATATTGGAATGTCTTAGTTATCAGGAACATAAAAGTTTATTGCAGAGCCAGTATATAGGCTTCAAGTGAAAAAAAAAAAAAACTCCATTTTTTTTTTGTGCTTCCATGACTGTCTGTGCAGACATTATTGTCTGCTAAACAAGTCTTGTTTGCTTTCGTTGCTGTGTTCTGTGCCTTCCATAAAGGCAACTCTACTCTGAGATGAATAAATCTCCATGTAATGCCAAAAAATAAGCAAATCATCATGTACCCTGGATATTATTAGAAGGATAAATATTACATCCATCTCTGGATTTAAGAAAAGGAAAATATACATACAATATAAAATTATCCCTGATGGGAGATGCAAGAAATCAGAAAGGGGCCATTTTAAATGCTCAGAGTGAGGAGCTTCATGTCTTTGAGCTGAAATTTTATTTTCTGTTTATGGATTTTTTTATTTAGTTGTATTAAGACATACCCAATTCCAAATGCATTGTGCATTCTAAAATGTCTTTATTTAGTTTAGTCACAATAATTCTGTTATTGTCCTCGTCATACAGATGGCTTCTAAGAAGTAGGAAGGATAATTATTATGGATTAATACCAGTTAAGGTTCTATCAATTATATCAAACACAGAGTTTGTACTCATGGATTTTTTTAAGGCAATTCAAATGCTCCTTCCATCTTCCATGCTGACAGAGTCTGTGTTTGAATAGTGGAAATACTCGGAGACATTAGCCAGAGGTGTTCGTTTTCTTAATCACATAGTTAGGTAGAAGGAATGACTCAGGTAAGGGTTAAGCTCTAAATAGAGGCCCCGGTGATGAGAGGCCACTTAGAAGACTCACAGCCTTGCAATTTGTGTCTGCGGTACTTCATCTGTAGCCGCCGAATTCACGGATCTTTATAACCACCCAGTTCGTGTTTCTCTTCTCTCCCCATGCACCTTTTTGTTTTCTCCTGTGCTATGAAATTACTAGAATCAGAATTTATATCTGTTTTTGGTGTGAATCTCACAGAGTGCTTCCTTCCCCTGTTGAATTTCATGCCATAGCTCACAGTAAATGTTTGCCAAATGAATTAATTATAGAAATTTATTCTCACTGTTATGTATGACAGTGATAATATTTCTTTGGTTTATGAACAGGTATCAGATAAACAAAGGTGAAAAGTTAAGTTTTGGCATACATTAATGAAAGGTACATAAATAAAGTGCTGCCACCTTTTAAAATGTATTCTTTTACAAATATATATATATATATGTGTGTGTGTGTGTGTGTATACATAATACATTTCAATTATATTCACCTGATTGTTTTCTCTAAGCCCCTCCCTCTCTGAGTCTTTTTTTTTCTCAACAGGCCCCATGCTACTGTCATGTCTTGTGTGTCTGTGTGACTGCTTGCAAGAGTGTGGGTGAGATTTGCTTATCCTAGCAGGTACAACTTACTGAAATGTACGGCTCCTCTTCCTCCAGCAACCACTACAATCCTTTGCTCACCAGGGAGGGGTGAGGCATTTGAGCTCCCTTCTCATCCACGCTAGGATAATGGTGTATCCCATCTCGTGCCTGTCATATGCAGGTAACCACTACCACTGTGAGCCCACAGGTGCTAAATCCATGTGTCATCCAGAAGACTATTCTCTAGCACTCCTTCCCATCTCCCTGCAATCTTTCTACCTCTCCAGCCATGTTCTCTGAGCCATGGAGGGGTGATTGATGTTCTGTATAGGGCAGAGCACTCAATGGTCACTGACTCTCGTCACTTTGACCCGGTATGAGTTTCTGAATTTGCTGCCGGCCACTCCAAAAAGCAGATTCTCTGACCAAGACTGAGAGAAGCACTAATCCACAGCTATAACACAAATACTTAGAGGACAGTTGGAGGCATATCCGTAGAAGAACATCAGCAGGTTTTCCTCCTGGGGCCTATGAATCCTCCAGCCATGGGGATTTGAGCAGGCATACGATACCGGATGTGAGTTCTCTCCAGCAGAGTGCACGTCACACCAGGGAGAAGGCGGTCAGCAACACCAACTGCTGTAACAGTCAGTCGGTTGTTTATTCTCAGGGGAGCACTGCGGTAATGCTTAGTATTCTCAACACTAGGCTATGACTCCTCAACCATACTAGGAGTTGTTTTTTCTAGAGGAGAAGCAATAACAAATGAGGAATGAAGGTGAGAAAAACATTAGCGATATCATTGGGAAACTTCTTTTAAAGTAGGAGAGAACCAGTATTAGCAGCCAGATGAAGTCTGTCTAGGAAAACTAGAAAGGGGTCTAATAGACTGTAGCTAAATGTCCAAGAAAGTGAACCCCAGATCCCACAAGTAAACCCAACAGCAGGACCTTGGGGAACACTTTCCATTTGGATTTAAGGGGAAAAGTGAAGGATACACCTCCTCACTCACTGGATGGACATGGAAAAACATAAGACTGCACAGATTACCATGGAAATATGAAGTATTGTTGCTGCTTATACTAAAATAACCCCACACTAGTCCAGAATGGAGTATAATAAAGGTTTCCTTATTATTTTGGGGTAGACTCACAGAAAAGGCAGTGATCAGCAGTCCTCTGCATGGGTGGGGAACTGGGACCGAAACCAGCAGCCAAAAGAGTCCCCCCCTCGCCATGCACATGCTTTTACATCTGTATATATAGCAATTGTGACCACGCCCAAAGTCTATTGGTTGAAGGAGTTCTCACAGCAAAGTATCTTCTTTTGACAGAAAGAGATGAAGATCATTAGTTGTGACTTTAACTATATTGAGAAAGTATCAAAGACAGACAGCAAGAAATCACGAAGGCAATGCTAACCAACAAAACTGCCAAGCTGGTAGACAATATTCCAAGTACTTGAAGAAAAAGGGGCATTTTTCCTAATCCCATTGCAGAATGGCTCTCAGAGTAGCCTCTGTAAGGCACAGCCATGCTGTCACCCAACAGCCACGTTGGGTGACAATGACCTGGTATGCTTTGGCCAAGACATTGACCAGAATGCAGGAGTTTGGGGGAAGCAGGGAAACTGAAGAAACCAGAATGGATATTTGAGGAGAGATATCAGTGGGAGTTCTGAACACCAGTTACAATGATGAAAGCTCTGAGCTAGGGACTTCTACTACAGACGTACAATATGCTGCGTGATGTGGGTTGTTCAAGGCTACTAGTGCAAACCTTTTAGGTTTGCTAAGTATGACCTTGGGTTAAGACTGTTTTGAGACACTAAGTGGCAGTCAAGAGCTCCCTTTGAGTAGAGGAAATGCTGCAGAAACAAGGGTGTGCAGGGAACAAAAGGCAAGTCAGAAACCTTTGAGAGGGGAAGGGAGGAGAGTATGACCTCGGAACCCTGATCTGAGAGAGCTCAAGGGTCCTTTATCGTCTATTTTGATGCTGTGGCAGTTTGAGGTGATTTTATCTAAATCTTCGTGGACAATGTGACCTGTAACAATAAAGAACTTGGATACCCAAGGGCTTACACCCTTGGTCCTACAGGAAACTCAGAAAGAAAAATAGTCACTTATTCATTCAAATCACTGTCAGGGGAGCAACTTAGACACGAGGGATGAAATCGTGGATGAAATTATCCAATGTTCCCATGTCATGAGGGTTCTACTGAGCTGGCCACACGGATAGGACAGTTGTAAAAGAGAAGCAAAGGAAGGGGTGACTGGTCTACAGATAAGAGACCTGGGGATGCAGTTGTCAGATGTTATTTAAATGACAGATTTCTTCCAATTAGACCATACAAACTCTTGAACTATAGGAATGTCACTTGTCTTAGTCAGTGTTCTATTGCTGTAAAGAGATACCATGACCAAGGCAACTCACATAAAAGAAAGCATTTAATTGGGGCTGGCTTACAGTTTGAGAGATTTAGTCAGTTATCATGGCAGGCAACATGGCGGCATGCATGATGCCGGAGAAGCAGCAGAGAGCTACATCCTGATCTGCTGGCTGAGAGATCCAGCACACTGGGCCTGGTGTGACCTTTTGAGATATCATAGTACCTGACAGTAGGGCTGCATGCCTTTAATCTCAGAAGTAAGGAGACAGAGGCAGGTGAATCTCTGTGAGTTTGATGCCAGCTTCCTTGTCTGCAAAGCAAGTTCTGGGACAGTCAGAGCTGTTAAACAGAGAAACACTGTTTCAAAAAACCAAACAAAAACAAAAAGAAAAAAACCGAAATGTCATATTCTACCCCCAGTGACACACTTCCTCTAATGAGGTCACAAATCCTAATCTTTTTTAAACAGTGCCACTCCCTGATGACTAAGCATTCAAATATATTCTTTTCAAAATATAATTCTTTATTGATTCTTTGGGAATTTCACATTATGTACCCCAATCCTACTCACCTCCTGGTCCCTCCATATCCTCCCCTCACCCCTGAAACATCCTCCAAGCCCCTCCAAATCAATTAAAAACAAATCAAACAAAAATATTTTGCTTCTCCATCTTTCCAACTCCTCTTTGTGCATCCTAGTGGCACTGGGTGCTGCAATGTGCTATGCAATAAACAGTCTCATCCACCAAATGTTCATCACAATGATTCATCTGTCTAGTTCAAGACCTCTGACACAGCACCATCATTGGATTCTCACCAAAACTTCTCTTGCAATCCTGTTGTTGGTGCGGGTCATGGAGACCCTGTGGTTATCAATCTGCAGGACCAGACCATTTGTGCACTCCAGGAGGTCATAGATGGGGTAGATGCTAGGGTGAGCCAACTCAAGGCCCAAGATGTGGGTCTGGGTGATACTTAATCTGGTCAATCCAGGCCACTGGGGTTATCCTGCTTAGATGAAGAAAGGAGCCAGCTCCTCTATGCCCATGCCATCAGGGTCCAGCTTTCCCATGCCCATGGTGAGGGATGGGGCCGTTTTTCTTTGGTGAAGGGGTGGGAGAGATGCAGTTCTTCCATGGATAGAGGGGTCAGATTTCCTTCAGTAATGTCCAGTGAGGGGCAAGCTTTTCTAAATTATGTTCAATCCAGGCAGGTAGTCTAGACTCTGTATAGGTTCACCTGTCCAAATGTGTGCCAGGAATGTGTGTTGAGGGAATGTGGGGGGGGGGTAAAGCAGAGGTGTAGGAAACCCATTCAGTAACCTCCTTTCTGGGAACCCAAGTGAAAACATAAAAGAAAGTTTTAAGGGAGATGTTTTGCAAGATCAGACAATTCTGGTCATAGAAGCAATGGGCCACTAAACAAAAACTCTAGTGCCAAGTGTGGGGCACTTCCATTGGTCAGAGAGCCTCCCAAACAATGCAGGTCCTTGCCATTCCTCCTGGTAACCCATCAGTACTAGATGATGGACCCTGTTGCTGTTGGATTGGAAGTGTAGGGAAATCAATCTAGAACTGGTCTGAAAGATTCCTTTCTGCTGGCTAGCTTGTTCTCATGGTGCCAGATGATGCTAATCAGGCTCCTGGCGTATAGAAGTACTGATGGTCTATCTCAACGGTGAACTCTTTGAACTATAATATCACCTCCCAGGGAAGATCCATCCATTGTTGCAATAGCAGTGTGACTGCCTGGGGCAAATAATTACTTTCTAATTGGGCCTGGGGCTTGCTGTATAACAAGAAATCATGCCTAATATAGGAACCCTCATGGCCGAAGATGTCCTAGACCCTGGAAAACCATTGCAACAAAATTCCTACTAAACATGTATGGTTATGCAAATAGAAAAGGCTGCTCTCAGCCTCAACCAGAGAAGCCTCTTTTTACAGCCGTGAATGGGGCAAATGCAAGGACTGTACAAGTGCTGAGAATAAGGCTAGCTGGAAGTTCACCCCAAAGAAGACATTTATAGCATCCCCATGATGCTAAGAAAACACTGTGGAAGAGGAGCTGGAAGGAATGGAGGACCAGAAAAAGAGGAGGATAGACTGCAATCCTTCCTTCTAAGTGACATAGACATGGCCACCATAAACTCACAGCAGCTGTGCATTCTAGGACAGGGTCTACAGAAGTCTGTCCTTCCTAACAGTCAGATATAAAGGGTCAAGGGACTCATGGGATGCTTCCCCTTAATGCTGACCTATGGGTAACCATCAGATTCTGGGAAAAAGGAAAGGCATGGTATCCAGCTATGTGACCACTGGTGAGCCCACCAGGTTCTTAAAATTCGCTCCAACCCTAGTTAAAGACTGACACACTGTAAAAACCCTAACTAGAAAAAATACAGGAGAAAGATTTGTAGGCAGGAAGGGTGCTGGTAGGAGTGGGAGCAAATAGAGCAGGTTTGGGGATAGCCACAAATACACAGTATACATGTATAAAACTGTAAAAAACAAAAATTACTAGTGAAACAGAAAATCTATAAAGAAACAATCACAATAATATACTGTGCCTCTAGAAAATGTTAATACTGTTTCACCAAACTGTCTGTTTGTGGTTCATACAAAACCCTTTATTATAAGACCTTGCAATGAATTCACAGGGTGTATTATTCAATTATTACAATGTACCTATAATTTTCTTCAGCTCACAGTTTTCTCCTTTGAATTTGTCACATGCTACGATAATAATAGCTAGCATTTAATAAGTGAGTGTCAACTGCCTGGTTCCTGGTCCCATGGTTCTCCTTTAATCTCACCAACAAACCTCAGAGGTCACTATCATTTAATCGCCTTTTATAGAAGAGCAAACCTTAGTCTGCAGGGTTTGTTATTTTCCAAGGTTAAATAACCAGCAAAGGGCGTTACATATGGCAAGAATTAAAGGACAACATGAAATCTCTGTAGCCACAACTGTGAGAAAGCACGCGTTGCTTCCTGGATATCAGGAGAAGGCTGGGTGGTGTTCATTTGGATTTCCAGAGAGTTCAATCGTGGTGTAAACAATGAGTCCTCAGGGCCAAAAGTCTAAAGCTGTCCTGATGGTGACTGAGGAAATGAAGCTGGGAAACAGTGCTTACACTTATGTTTTCGGAATACAACCTTTTGCAAATGTTGTCATTTTCCAAGTCCTCATAGGAAGAAGACCACACACTGAAACCAACAGCTAGCCTCAAATGTTGGATGCAGAGTCTCAGTGAGGAAGTTAGCTCTTGCTAAATCACACATAGGCATTACATAAACTGTTAAAAATTTCAGTCTTAAAACCATCCACACATCAATACAGTCTGGGCTGTTTTTAAGTAACTCATTAGTTCAGTTCTTCTCCTATCAGCACTTCCAGACTGGATCATTATTTTGTCTGCTCTTCTGTATCCATTAAGTGAGAACGCTGATACAGGGTCACCACCGAGCCTTGCTATCCTCGGAGATGTGGTCCCTCACAGCTGCCTCCAGCTTTGCAGCTGAAGTATAGGTAGGTGGATGCTGAGATTTTATTTCCATAGATTCAGAGGAAAGAGTAGGTAGGTAGAGGACTTACGGTTTTAGCCTCTCTTCAAGTTGAGTTTGAATTCGAGTAACATTTAATCAAGGGAATTTCTGGGCCGATGAGTGAGTCAACACAGATTTCAAAGGCCCTCTTTTTATGAATAATTTTATTCCTTTGGCACAAGCAGATCCATGGGAAAACAGAGCTAAGTGTGGAAGGTGATTCAGATCCTCGTTTCTGTGGTGGCATTTAGAGTTCTGATGGTGCCAACAGGGGAGAGTGGCCACAGGGCAGCTGCCTGTGCAAAGCAACTCAAAGTCATGTGAGCTTCGACCTCAGAGTTTCAGCCATTTTCTTTGTAGATGGGAAGAACTCATAAATATGAACTACTAAACAAAAAAAATTTTAAAAATTTAATTGACTTCTTCCTAATATTACTTTCCATGTCCATACCAATACCATTGGAGTCATTGATGTCTACATTATGACTTTTGACTTATGTCACAACTAAGGTCATCTAACAACGTTTTTGGGGGAGCCTATACTCTGTCACACTCTAGAGAAATGAAAGGATGTGTGCAAGGGGAAATACACAGTGCTGACATACATGTCCCTGTCATCACCCTGCAGAAGGCTGTCAGGATGAGCAGGGATGAAGGAGGAAACTGGGACACTAACTAACACCTCCTGGCCGGTACTAGATCCTATGCCTAAGTTGAATTCTCATGGATACTTGTGAATAGCTCAGTGTCTCCCATAGGCTGATTAACCCATTCAATGCTATCCGTAAACCCTTTTTACCTAACGTTTGCTTTGCTGATTTCTTATGCAGGAGCTGAAAGAACAGTTCTGAATTGTGGCTTCAAGCATTTAAGCTATCATGGCCTTATTTCCATCTTCTATGGAGTAAAGTATGTAGCTTATAAGGTTATAGACAATTAAATTAAATTATTTTATAAGCAGCACCCTGCACACAGTAAGCCCCATAAACAAAAGGTTTTAGCAAAGAGGACTGTACCCATCACTGAGGTGCCCAACTATAATGTATTATAATAGGACCAATCCAATTTAGACTTTGATTTTATATTTATCTGATAAAAATAAATGACTCCGAAGAAATACCCATTAACGGGTGGTTAAGTCAGGTGAGTTAAGATATCTGGAGCTCACTCAGCTGACTGTTGAGTACAGGGAGTCATCGCTGGCAGGGCTGGCAAGAGTCAGGGGAGAGCTGGTGAAAATCACCTCTGACGATGCTCACAATCTTCACATGAAGAAGACTGAAGAGTGACAAAAATATAAAAGCCAAACTTCACCTTCTAGTGGAGGGAACTTGGTAGGGTGCTTTGGCCATGTGTGTCCTGTAGTTCAGTGTATGGGTGCTGTAGCTTAGTGGGATTAACTTGGCTAATAAAGAAGCAAAAGCAACCCGAAACATTATTTAGTAAAATAGCAATGAGTCTTTGGTTTCCTCCAGGAACCATGATGCTAGTAGTGATGCAGTTAAATTTGCAACTGCTGGAATGTCTCATCCTGATAAAGCTTTGATAGTCCAGGTCTGAGAAACCTGCAGAAGCTGGATCCTGGGTCTGTCCCACGGCAGTCTACAGTGCCATGGTTCATCCTCAGAAACAATCCTGCAAGAGAAATTCTAACACCATGTGTTGGCTTTGGTTCTAAAGGGTTTCCCTGTATTCGCTCATATAACCCTCAGTGTGTAATGAAGAAACTGTTCACTTCTCATGCCATCCTATAAACAAGGATGCTATGCCCAGTCCATGGAGACTCCAATAAGACCACCAGGGGGACCATCTCACTGAAATGCAAAACCAAAGTTTATTGATGCACATTTCAAGCTGGCAGGGACCTCTTCAAGGCAGATGTCACAGCTAGAAGAGATGCCCCCTTTCCTAAGTACCAGTACTTAAAGGCAAAACCCACAAGATTATATCTGCGTGGTGCAGGGTAATGGGTGCACTTATGATTGGCTCCTGTCTGGGGACTATGCAGTGTTCTATTTTACAAACCTCACTTGTTGTTTGTCAAGCCTTCTCATTGGCTGGCCTCTGGGTGGTGACATTCTGTGGTTATCTGCTCTCTCCAGGTGGCCATCCTGGTCCTCTTGCCGGAGCCAATTCTGGGAACTCTCTTGCTGTTCTGGGAAGCTAATGCCCACTCTTAAGTACAAGATGGAGGAACTTTGGTTCTTCAAAGGAAACAGGCACTGAGAAGGTAAGAAACTTCAGGAAATTCACAAGGCAAAATCCAGACTTGCACCTAGGCAGTCTGATCTACTCCAAAGTGGAACCTCAGAAAATCCACCCACCAATCACTGTTGCTAAAAATAGGACCATTTTCTAAGGAAAACTCATTTAGTCATGTGCCAGGCTCCGGCTACTTGCTTCACACTTGTTATCTTAATTCGCACATGGCAGACTAACTTAATTAATATTTCCATCTTATCAGTGAAGAACAGAGGCGGTGAGAGGACATAGTGGAACAAAGTGTATTGCTTGCTATTAAAGATGAACCTTAACAGAGACTGTCGAGGCCATGTTTCAGGAAGCCAGGCTTGCATGTCATTCTGGAGAATGAGAATGTTTTATATAGGTGAAGGTCAAGGTGGGGAAGAGATGCAAGGCCCTGCTTTATGTTTTCTGGATGCTCAGGGATACCGTGAAGATAATCAGTTGAGACGCAGGGCTGGAGAAATGCTTGGTTTGTGTGTAAAAACAGAGATCGTGGTATAAGAAGGAGGAGTGCAGGAGAACAATGTTGGGACAGTGACTGTCACTCAGTGGAAGATGCTCTCAGCTGAGCAGACACAGGGCAGCGTGTCAGGAAATGAAGGGAAGGTAACGAGTCCTGGAATTGTTGAGCTGGCTATAGGAGGCTGAGGATAGGAAGGTGCCAAAGGCTTCCAGGTTTCCAGATGTGCCAGCAGCTGGTCACAGTCAGCATTCACACACAGTCTCCCCTCTGACAATGTTCTTGCTGCGCATCCTGAGGGGGTTTAGGCTCCTGTGAAGGCAGAGTTATGGTGGATACTCAGAGTGCACTGGGACAGCACCTTTGAAATATTTGTCTACTTTTGAGCTGAATTATATCCTCTGCAATCCCATTTCCAGTTTGGAATCGGAAACCACAGGAAGTAAAGCTTACATGCTGCAAGAAGCCCCACCTCTTCCGTGTGACTCTGGACGCAGGGCTGCTGTGTGAGGAGTAGGCTCAGAACCCTGCTCCCAAACACAGATCACCATGGGCCTTCCCTCTCCCACTCATCCTCAGGGGGTCTGTCTATTGCCACTCACTGCTTCATTCACCCCTCAGGGACCTCTGTTTCAGGCTGTTGGTGGTCTGGGTGACAACTGCCAGTTTTACCAATCCAGGGTCAATATGTTCTTTTTCTAAAATGAGTTTTGTTCCTTTTCTATAGAAACTGTTTATTTTAAAAAAGAAATTTGAGTTTTAAATTGGGTTTAATTTTCCCCATCTGGTTGGAGTCCATATGTTTAGGACAGTTTTATATTGCAGAAATCCACATTATAAGGAGGATTAACTGCCGTAGGAAACGTATCATAGTCACTTACAAGCAACCATAGTCACTTATGCAAATGAATCTTCTTAGGAGAGTTGAGAGAGTTTTTGACTTCAGCTTGGGTGAAATATGCAGAAGACTATAGAGAAGGAAGTTTGGAAGTCACTCATAATTCATTGCATGAATATTCCAGGAATGCCGACTGCTCAGCAGGCATGTGGGGTTGTATCTGAGTGCGCTGCATCCCGAAGGTTAGCAAGGGATGTGCATTTCCAGGGTGGGCAGGCAGTTTGTTTTGGCTGCTCCCGCCTATTGCCCCTATGGCCAAGTGAGCCTGGAGGGGCTGGAGCATCTGTTTAGGACCCAAGGAAGAGACTCTCACAGAGCCTTCTAGGTCTCCACATTGAATTTTTGCAACATCCCTCCATAAAATTCATCCTGGTGGAGTTTCACAAGGAATAAAATTTTAAATGAGTTTGGACGAAGGTTTAGAGTTATTTTGAATTCTGATTCAATAGGTATAAAAAATAGATTTGTTCCAGCTCAAACTGCCTTGCTGTTTTTGTTCAAACATTAAAAAGTAACTTAGCGGGGAAATGAGCAGTTGGGACTCTTCTGGGGCTTTCAGATAAGGCAGAGTACGACTTGCTTGTGTTCCTAGGATGGGCTGTGCTGTATTAGGCACCTTGTAGAAGTTCAAGATCTCAAAACGTGAGAGTATAAACCAGAATAAACTCACCCTCTCTCCATTTTGTTATACACCCAGCAGGCTGGACAAGGCACGAAGGAAAAGCTGGCCAAATTAGGTGGCACATAATGTCAACACTGGTGGAAGAATATTACAAAGGTGGGGAATATTTGAACCTGGAGATGTCACGGCAATGGAGACCAGAAGTTTGTTTGTGATGAAGGCCCCACAAGTGACGTTTCTTACCTGTGTGCTTAGATGTCTCTAGAGGGAACAGAGGACCCATCTATGTGGCTGGAGACTCTCATCATTCCTGTGTGGGTGGACAGTATGTGGCTTTCAGAATAGAAGGTGCTGGATTCCAGGCATACTCCAGAGGTCACAGCCCAGCACCCCATGGCCCATAGCTGCCCTGAAGAGAGGTGTATTTAAATCCACATAATTTAGTCTAGTGTAAAACTTGACCCCATAACATCTCCTGGAAGCTAAGGCAAGGTAGTAATCTTGGCCCTGAGTCCCCAGACAGTGACAGTTGCTATATGTACCCACCTATGCCATCTAACAGGTTGTGAACTTCGTAGTCACCACCACACACTCAGTACTTGATGTTATTTAGTTGTTGCTTTATACTATCTTACTATTTCTTTGAGAATTTGATACAGTGTGTTTTGGTCACATACCTCACTCCTCCCCTTCACTCCTCCTACATCTCCCTATTTCCCCACCCTTCTGAACCTTGTGTGCCCTTTCTTTTCTTTGTAAATATCCCACAGAGTCCAATTTGTGCTGTCCATATACACGTGGGTATGGGGCCCCCACTCAAGCTTGGTTATCTGATCAGGGCCACGCCCTTAAAGACTCTGCTTCCCTGAGAAGCCATCACCTGTCAGTAGTTCTTCAGCTGGGGAGAAGTCTCATGAGTCCATCCCTTATCCTACTGGAATGTTGGTTAGTTTGATTTTGCGTAGGACTTTAAGAAATATTTATCTCTGCCTCCGTGTTTCTACAAAAGTGTGGCTCTAAACAATGGCAAACTAAACAAGGAGGATCACAAATCAAACCTGATATAACATTAACACATTTCCCCCACAAAAAGGATTGTCCCTCCCGAGTATGGTCTTTGTTTAGTTGATGTGGACAAATGCAGGCGCTGGAGTTAGGCAGGATGGTTTAAAATAAATGGTTTAATCAGGGCACAGCCAAGAAGCATCACAATGTCTGCTGCATACTCTCCTCATCCTTAAAAACAGGTTCAATCGGGGCTGGAGAGATGGCTCAGTGGTTAAGAGCAATGCCTGCTATTCCAGAGGTCCTGAGTTCAATTCCCAGCAACCACATGGTGGCTCACAGCCATCTGTAATGAGGTCTGGTGCCCTCTTCTGGCCTGTAGGCATATACACAGAATATTCTATACATAATAAATAAATATTTAAAAAAAAAAAACAGGTTCAATCAAACAGCACAAGGAGGAATCCTGAGGATGAAATAAGGGAATCACAGCACACAATGGCTAGTCAGTAAACGACTCCTACTATCTCTGTGGTGGAAGGATTTTATATTCCGGCTCTAGATTTTAATCTAAATGTTATGCCCATGAGATGAGGCAGCTTGGATGGAGGCTGACTTTGCTATGTAGCTCTCTCTAAAAAGTAAGGGAAATAAAGTCTTTCTGTGAGTGATGGATTATGAAATCAAAACTGTGGTGGGAAAGAGGGTCTGTGGCTTGGCTGTGGAGCACCGGCTGGTACAGCTCTCGGTTTGCCTCATTTCACAGTAACTCCAAAGCAGTTGCCGACAACCCCAATTAACAGATGTAGCTGCAATCCCATAGGACTGTTTATGGGCAATGACATGTAAATCCCATGTAATTTTCATATCCTAAAAAGCTATTTTGAATTTTCTGTCGTTTTCATTTCTTACATTGAGCCTTTTCTTAGTTAATGCAGAATTAGAGAACAGCCTAGAGAATTCTGTTTACAGGGATAGAATTACCATAAGAGTTTATATTGAAATAATCAGAATAGTCTAAAACCGAGTGAGGCAAACTGAGGGCAGCAGCGGCAAGATTTGGTGGAGTGAGTTCTGTCTATGGCCCACTGACTCCTGCCCCTCTGTAAGAACGAGCCCCTCCTGGGAACCACTGTGATGGCCTAAGATGGCACAGTGTGAACCAGCACTTCATCTAGCTCCCCAAGCTCCCCAAGGCCTCCTCATGATCCTCTGACTTTCCTGCAAAGTTGGCTACAAAGAGGGAACATACTGGCCAGGCTTACACAAGGTTCTGTGTTGGTTGAGAGCAGTTTCTTACTGCAAATTGATAAACTGTGATTCTCACTCATCAGTTTTTATATAATGTATTTTGTCATTTATTTATTATTTATTTGTATTAGACTGAATCGGTACTTCCAAATCCAATTAATTTTAGTGTGTGTGTGTGTGTGTGTGTGTGTGTGTGTGTGTGTGTGTGTGTGTGAGTGTGTTTAGCCTACATGACTGAAGGCCCAGTTCTCAACATGAGTTAATATTTTAAGGTAATTTCATGTTGAAAGGGCCTTCCTATGTGGTCATGAATTTTCCACAGCCGAAATGTACGCTTCGTTATTTGTTCCCGACCAAAGCCTCAAACCCCTTTGCCAAAGGGGTAGGAGCACTAGTTACACTATGACAAGTTACATAGTAACAGCATAAAGTATCCGCTCAGCTTGGCTTAGCTACCAGGACCATCATGATTATCCACTCTTCCCATCACTGCAACCTTGTAGCCTAAAATCAAAAGGTTATAATTTGTGTGGCATGAATTTCTAGAATCAAGAGAATTACAATAGACTTCCTCCAACTCTTAACTGGATTTAAAAATCACTCTGACATAGCCCCTCTCTCGTGTCTGTCTTTCCATTTACAATCACTGTCATCTTATGAAGAAAGGGAAGAGAGCCCCAAATGCACTTACTTCTGGCATCTTAGGTAGAAAGTGACTTTGCTGTGTTTCCTCCAGTTCCAAATCACACTGTAAAATGCTCTCTCTGACCGTCAGGCTCACTGCTTCCCATCCCTACTCCTGCTTCTTCTCCAGGACCTTGTCCTAGTTGAGATCGTGAATCAGGGTAAGCTCACTAGCATCTGTGGCACCTAGATGGATGCCCTGAGGCTAGAAACAGAGGAGGTACAAGACTGCATTGTTCCCCAGGGAGAATCTCAGAAGTAAGACAAATTATATCTCAGGAGGAAAAAGATGGGTCAGGCCCTAACACCAGAGTCACGGCAGGCAAAGATGAATTTAAATGATGCTACAAAGAACTTTCAGGGCAGATGGGAGCTTGCCATCTGCAATTCTATGCTCCAAACCAGCCAGGCTAGAGCTGGTGAAATCGGCTGTCTTTTCTAGCAGCTGGCCTACGTCTTAGGTCAGATCTGGATGTCAGGGCTCACCCCAGCAGCAAGCATAAAAAAAAGTATTCCTGAAGCTGAAGCAATGCCTGAATAATATACTCATGTGGTTCCGGGTTCCAAGGAGACAGCCGCAAATTCAGAGGAAACAAAGCTGGAAGCAGAAGAGGATCATGGGATCAAGAGTTTAGGAACAGGGACCAGAAGAAGCACAGGTGAAGCTCAAAGTCAAAACGGTAGGAAGCCAAGTGCTGAGGGAGCCCAGGGACACTGGATGGCACCTGGCATAACTGCCCAAAATCCAAGGGACATTGGATGGCACCTGGCATATCATCTGCCCAAAATCTGAGCGGAGTTTGCTTCTTAGTTTAGGGATTGGCACGTAGGACTGATTTTTAAATTATGATACATGGTGATTCTCCTCTTTATGCAATAAAGCCTCTATGCACAGATGAAGCAATAGGTGGATGAAAAGCACACATGACCTGCCGTGATGGTTTTGTAGCAAGGCATGGACTGTGTGAGCCTCCTGAGCCTGACTTCCTTCATCTGCAGTGGCAGACCATGGGAAAGAAGTCAGATAACAGGAAAAATGCCCCCACCCAGGTACTCAAGAACTACCATTTGCTCCTAGGTGTTCTCTTTTGCTTTATAGAGGAGAAAAGCCTGTGTAACTAGTTATAGTGTTTGCTTCTGGGCAGAATGGGCTCTGCCAATGTTTTTCATTCATTAACAATGTAAAAAACAAACACAAAATACTGACCACTCTAACAGACTAGACGCTAAAAGAAAATCTTCAGATACACTGACGCTCACCACTAATCCAGGCTTTCTCCTTCCCCACAGGCTGAGAGCATTGATCTCTCTATGGCTCAGCATTCCACAAGTAGGACTCTTCTCTTCTGCTCTCTGCTTTCACTCCGACCTGCCCTTTGCAAAGACACGCTCATCTTCTTTCTCTCCACCCGAAGCCCAGTGTACCAGTCTAGACCTTTCGTGCATAAGCATCTCCCATCTTCCCTCACCAATATCATCTGACGTCACCTTTTCTTGTTGGTCCCATCTTCAACAGATCTAAGGGCAATAAATCTAAACCCGAGAGATAGAGACTTCAGAACTTGAACTTCTGGTAAGTTTTCCAAGCCATGTTTATGTTGGTCCTGATCATCTCGAGGCACTCTGTGAGAACCACCGTGGACGACCCACGTTCACTTAACCGAAGAGCCTGGGGTGGGTACTTCACATTGTGTGGCTTTGGACATTTTGGTCTTTGGTTTGTCTCTCTGCAGATGGGGCACCTCCTTCTGCATTTTCTGTGCTAGAATGAGATGATGCTGCATATCTGGACAGTGAAGCTAGCGTTTTGTTTTTCTGGCATTTTTATCCGTGACAGAATCCTTTGATAGATTTTGCCCTGTAGACCCTCAGCCTGTTTGGAAGACTAGCTTCATCTGCTTACAGTTTGGCATTCCATAAAAGGTTCTACAGTGCTCCTCTCGATTTATTTTCCCTTGGTCCTCAATAATAATTATAATCACAAGACTAATAACAGTGCTGGTTTTGGTAAAAAGAGCAATCTACAGGGTACTTTATGTGTTTCAATATTCAAACTTAACAATGGGACTGAAGCAAAGGTACCATTATCCTTCATTTCTTAGATGGGAAAATTGAGGGGCAGAAAGGTTAAGTAACTTTCTCAAGTTCCTCTAACTAGTACCAAATAGCTGTTGTACAAGTCCGTTGTATAAATAATTGGGTCATGGGAGAAAGCGCTGTAGGGACAGTGGTCATGTTTAATCACTTACCATACAACACACACACACACATACATACATATACACACACATGCACACACACACACACATGTACACACATATGCACACATCCCTTCTTACTTTTTGATCATTGTTAAAAGTAGTTAGAATAAAAATAAAAATATTGCAATGAAAATTAGATGTAATGCATTAAGTCTCTGTTATAAAATTGTTTCTAAAACAGAAAATCCAAATCATAAGGGAAGAAAGTTTCCCAGATAAGCCCAATCAGGTCTGTGGATTTTGAATTCTTTTTTTTTCTGTCAGAATATTCTTGTTTACTATTTTTTTTTCCAGTATTGAAAACCTGCAAACAAATGTGACTTCTACCAAACCTTTCTCAGGGACCGACTTGGGAGTAAATGTCCCTTCTATGTGCTGATAAAGGTCAGTGTAATCACTGAGAGTTTGACATGGATAAATGCACTAATTTTTCTGTGCGTGACACTGTGGAATGTTCCTGTAGTAGATGCCTGATAGAGTTTCCTTTGAGAACTTGGTCTGGGGAAGACGTTCACTCATTCAGTTTCAAAACAGATATAGTGTCCTGGGGTCGGAATAAGTTCTGTAGGTATCTACCGTATTGGAGCCTGAAAGGGCTGATCATCTAATTCACATCAAAGGGATAAAGAAAATCAGTTCACCATGGGCTTATAGGTGTGATCTGGGAAAAACAACAAAAACATCAGGGTCTTTCCTTTTAAAGTAACCTCTCAAAATTCCTCCAGCTATTTCAGCATCCGTGCCTGCCAAACAGGTTACTACTCCAGAGTGTGGTCTCCCACCCCTGGCTTTTTGTAGAGCACCCCATCTATCCATATCTACTATCCACATTCCATTGGGTGTCCAGTGACACCTTCTGACTCACTGACTGAGGTGTCTCCTATTTCTCTTTCTTAAATATTATCAGTTTCTCAAGCCTGTGTATTACTTTCCCTGTTCTGTGGTCTCAGCATGGCTTGTCAAGGCTGTTGTAGAGTTCCTAATTGACTCTCCTTCAGTCTGTCTATCTAGTCAGACCACAACACTGCCTCCAGCTACAAATAGCATAGTCCACTGAGGCTCAAAATGTTTCCCTCAGTCACCATTGGATATTAGATAAATCTATAACTTGAAATAACTGCAGAATCCAGCAAAGTCAAAAGGAACTGTAGTCAGAAGAAAGAGAAGGTACCCTGGGGAGGGGATTAGTAGAACACAAGTGCTATGAACCCAGAAGTGGGGAAACTGGGGGATTTGTCTGGGAAGGGGGGAATAGAGAGCCACATAGAGGTACTGAGAGGGAAGAGAGATTGTAATATCAGGGGGGTTTTAAAGGCCATTTGGAAATGTTTTATGTCTGTTTAAACCACATATTGTATATGTGTGTGTGTGTGTGTGTGAGAGAGAGAGAGAGAGAGAGACAGAGACAGAGACAGAGACAGAGACAGAGAAGAAAATAAAGTTCTATCATGTGGGGGTGGAAATGCTCCCCACAAGGCCATAGACATTGTCTTTGCCTTTGGTTGCTCCAGAACCTGAAGGCAAAACCCTATTAATGGAGACACCACACACGTTAAACATGGGGTTTGCCAGACATTAGCTGGAATAGACCTGGAAATCTCTCTCTGAAGAATTTTATAGCATCCAAAGGTATTGTGCAAGCTGCTGTGTGAGAAAAAAATCAATAGCCTGACCCAGATGTAAAGCCTAGTAACCACAACAATGGCAGCATGGTAGGATGTCCCATGGTGTGCAATAGTGGCATTTATATCTTAGGGCTAACCAGAAGTTGTCTAATGGATCTTAAGTAACTCTATAGGAATAAGTCCATTCCTGGTGCTGTAAACCAAAGCAAGTGTCCATGGCTGATGAGAAGACGGACATAGAGAATAACCTACTACTGTCACCTTCCCTAAACCAGGATGGTTTCTAACTGCATCCTAAATGTGTAACCTTATACACACAGATGAGCGTACCTCTCACCCCTCATCAGACAACAACAAATAAAACAAAAGTTTCATTCTGTAGCAGACAAAAATTTTGCTAGTTAGTTTTTGTAAGCCTGGCACAAACTAGAGTCTCCCGGGAGGAAGGGATCTCAGTTGAGGACTTGTCTCCAACAGATTTTTCCATGAGCATGTTTGTGGAACATTTTCTTGATTAATAATTGATGTGGGAGGGCTCAACCCACTGTGGGCAGTGCCACCTCTGGACAGGTGGTCCAGTGTCAGATAAAAAGGTGACCTATCAAGCCATGGGGAGCAAGTCAGTAAGCAGTGTCCCTCCCTGGCTCTGCTTTAGTTCCTGCCTCCAGGTTCCTGCCTTAAGTTCCTGCTTTGGCTTCTTCTGATGTCAGACTGTAACCTATAAGCCAATAAACACTTACTTCCCCATGTTGTTTGGTTGCGCTGTTCATCACAGCAATGGGAAAGAAATTAGGACAGAGATCACTGTAGACCTCAACTTGTCAAAAGACAGACAGTGGTGTGCTCAATGCCAACTGATGTATCTACAAACATTATAACCCCTATGTGTAAGGCCCAGGGAACAACACTCTGAAAAAGATGGGGTGGAATGATTGTGTGAAACAGAAGACCAGGGCAGCTGCTGTGAGATGGTATTTTCTATAGATCACAGGGAAACTGAAAATTTTTGTCACCTGAACAAGATTTACAAATGAAAACACTAGTTGATATACCATTGTGAATAGAGACAATCTCTCAAGGCCCTACCCTAAGTACACTCTAAATGCTTATCCTTATACTCACAATGTATCTCTCGCCCCTCATCAGAAAAGCTTCTTTTTGTAACACACAAAGTCTGTAATGAAGCGCTATGGGCAATTTAAAGATGCTTAAAACGGTGAAGTTTTAAACGAGTTTCTCTAGGGTGGAGCCTCTGGTAGGCTCTGTGATCCCAAGTGGTTTGTCCTAAACAATACAAGCAACACGAAATGAATTCATCATGCTTTTTCTGTATATGTGTGTGTCTGTGTGCATGTTCACATGTGTAATATCATAATAATTAAAGAAGAAGATCATGAATTCAAGAGGGAGTGAAGGAGGAGATTTGGGAGGAGTTGGAGCAGGCAATGGGAGGGGTAGGAATGATGTAATACAGTTCTCACATACGAAATAATCAAAAATTTAAAATTAAAATTTAAAAGGACTTGGAATTCTCCCTGTGTCCTCTCTTCTTTTCTCAGTTTTTCTTCTCCCCAATTCAACCTCTAATAACCTGTACTTGAGCCATGCCAACTTTACATAGGTTTCTTATCCCAATATCTGGCATGCTAAATCTGCTTTAACACCTCACTTCCCTGTTTTTCTGGCTGACATTTCCCACCAAAGCCAAGTTCTCACTGGTAGATCTTGTGATCCCGGCCCTGAGTGTCCCCAAGTCCTCCTGTGCACAAAGGTTATCTTCCTTACTCGTCAATAGGAAAGATCCCTACATCCACCATCTTAAAAGTCAGCAATTCCTAAAGACAGAAGTGCTGCCTAAGGAGAAATTCCATCTAAAAGCATCCAGTTAAGGAAGCTGTAGCCAGATGCACCAGAATATGTAGACTATATTTGAAAGTTCCCTTTGAATTTAGATTCGTATATGCCATGAGACTAGTATGGTAGCTATTTTATATTCCTCTAAACTATAGTGTGAAGAACAGTGAGTATTGGTGGGGATGGGAAATTTTACATCAAAAGAAGATGAAGTAATAAATATTTTAAGAAATGGTAAAAGTTCCCAGCAATATAAGCCATTGTTTCTTCTTCAGCAATTGTGTCTACCAGTGTTGTGGGGAATTTCTCCATCCCCTATTCTTGCTGTCTTTGTTACTTGATTCCTGATGACTCTCCTTCTTTTGTAAAGATACTGGCAGGTAGGACACAGTCTTGTTTTCCATTCCCAGCAAGGTCTCAGTGTCTGTGTGGATAACCCAGCCAATTCCCCCTGCCCTCAGTCCCTTTAGATCCCATCAGACACAAAAATTCCCCATCATTGTATGCTAGCCGTGCAATATGATATTCCCCTAACCACGCTTTTACACCTACCTGTCTTTACAATATCACTCTGTTCCATTCTCCCACATGGACTATGAGGTACATATACACGGACTAATCTTAACACACACCAATTTTGTCTGAGATTAAGTATGGGGACACAGTGTTACATACCTTTGGCCTCACAGGTCCCTCTCAGCACCTGCTGCATGTTTGCATCCCTGTCGTTTCTGTAGCCCTTACAACAGGAGTGTCTGGAAAACATCACCACACCACCACAGGGATGAAAGGGAGAATTTTGAGTTTTTCTTAAATCTTGAAATAAATTTAAAATCAACTCCAAGGAGGACTTAGAAGAAATGACTTTTATTAAACTGAGTAGGGGGAAAAAGTGTCTCCGTGTCTCTTTATTTATATTATTAGACTCTGAAGCAAGGTTTGCAAAGGAAAAGCTTACCAGACTCAATCCTGAAGAGGAAGGCCATAGAAAAATGTTTCTAGAAGGTTCTGTGCTCAATTGAATGAAAAATCAGGTATTATCATAAATTGTTCCACATTTGAAAAATCCTTTTGTGAGTTCCAGCCAGGGAAAGTGACTGACAGCTTGAAATCCTGAGCAGCTTTGAGAGCTTGAATCAGGTACCGTGATTTCCTGTAGTTGTCATCAGAGTTATCACTGCTTGCAACCAAATCTTAGCACGTTGGCCATATCTCAGCACAAATTTGGAAATGTTCAGAGACCATCAAGGTTGTAATTCCCAATGATCATTTCAGCTTTCATCCTCATTTCTGAGATTTACTTTATCACCGGAAAAAGAAATATCCAGTTATTATCCTTGACATATAAAAATGCAGGTACCATGCCACGAGACACAGTTAAAATTGTTCTGAAAATATATACCATCCACACAGGCTTTGGAGAGGTGTTAGGTTAGTTGTGAGATAACAATGAGTTTCCTGGAATGGATTCAGGTGCTATCTCCTAAAAAGAAAGCAAAGGATGCTCAAAGCACCCTAAAGTCAGCAGGGTGTTTAAATCCAGAGGCACTGAGGCAGGTAGAATCCCCAGACCCCATTCATTTGCATGAGTTGCTTACTGGATGCTAAAGAAACGAAAACTCCTGAATACTAGTGAGATAAAAGAAAACTTGTTCTACTTCTTCACATTCATGACTAAAGTGGGCTGGTGTTGGTGCTTACTTTAAGAACTCTAGGCAGTGTCTCCCCCTTGAAATATAATTCCCTGAGCAACTCAGTAGAGAGAGATAATATGGTACATCTCATACCAACTGAACACTCTCCTGCCCAGAAAAGAGCATGTCATTGTCAAATGTATTTATTTAGAGAAACTTATCACAGACTTACAGCTTCAGTGAAGTACAAACAAGCCATCCTCACACTTGGAGGAGGTGTGAGTGAGTGTGTGTGTGTGTGTGTGTGTGTGTGTGTGTGTGTGTGTGTGTGTGTGAAGGTGGGGCCAAGAGTGGTGACAGGGCCGATGTTTTTGAACCAAGAAAGATTTTCACACAGAGCAAGCTTAGAATTCTGGAAGGCAATACCTGTCCCCCAGGAGAAGGAAGGGACATGCAGCCTACTTATGGCAGGAGGAATAACCTGTCCATTATTCCTAATGCAAGGGAGAAGGTTCCTGAAGCTGCTGACAATTCAGTCACTGATGTTACTGCAGACTGATGCCTGAGGTCCTGGAGTCTGTGTCTGTGCACAGAGCCCTGCTGAGGTAAGAAAAGGAGACACGTGCTGACCATGGGTGGGAAGCAGTGACCGGGACAAGAGAGAAATTGGGGTTCTGGTACTCTGATTTTTTTTGAGGTAAGGTCTTGTGGTATAACTCAGGCTAGCCTTGAACTTGCAACATACCTACCTCAGCATCCTGACTGATGGATGCTCTTATAAGAATGAACGCTGACAATTGCTGCAAAGTAAGGGTCAATGTGACTACCCCTTCTTGCCCATGGGATAGAATGGTAAAACTAGACTTTGAAAGATGGGTGGGGCCTGAACATGCGGAGGCCTCACAGGTCAGTGTGGAGAATGTATATTATATCTTAAGTGCAACACGGAGCTGAATGGCTTCAAGTCCCTTCATGTTTCTAATAGAGCACTCTGATTTCTGTTTGAAGAATAGACATGGTAATAGTAAGAAGCAGCAGAGAAAGCAGTTACACTACAGTCATGGTCAGGCTGAAGGTGACGATGATTGATTTGAGGTGAGAAGTACACTCTTGATCCATTCTAAGCAAAGGAGAAAGATTAAAGACAGGTCCCAAGTTTATTTTTTTAGTAAAAACAATGATATCACTTCTTAAGCTAGGGAGAGAATGGTAGAAATGCATGGTTTAAGGAAAAACACAAATTCAATTTTGGGCACATGAAACATAAGACAGTCAGGTAAACTCAAGTAGGGATAAGGGGTTGATGAATAAACAGGTAGGAGGCTCACAAAATCAGAAGCCAGGAGCACAGAGATGATGCTGGCCTCAGGGTTCCTACTCATTTTCTCATGCCCCATAGATCAGCTGAGTGACCAGTGTGGTGGTCATCGCAGAGCCAATCAGCAAAGCTCTGGGTTCCTAGGCTCCGCCTTCTAATTAGCATTCCGTTCCCATCACAAGGAGCATCCTTCTCCTGGGGCAGGCGGTATTGTCATCCCCAGTTTGTCAGTGTGGAAACTGAAGTCAAACTATCTCAGCTGGGCACTGGTAAGTGATAGAACTGGACTATTCAGCAGCTCAGTTCTAGAGCGCAAGCTCAAATTCTGTGCTGTGCTCTCACTACTGATGCCTGATGACACACGCCCCCATGCTATGTCCCTGTCATATAGGATAATGTGTTAGAACAAAAAGGTAAGTGAAGTAAAATGTGTAAACGAAATAAGCCAATGAGCAAGCATCAAGACTAAATGACAAAGTCAAAGTCACCCTGAGCAAATATCACTAGGAACCTCAAGGCATCAAGGCTGTTACTAGTTCTCTATGTTCACTAAGGACAAGGAAACCGATTTTGTGATATGATGTAGTTGAGGTGTCTGGGCAAGTCAAAGACGTGATAATTGGAGATCATATCCAAAGCCTAACCACATAAAACCAGGGCCCTATGGTATACATTTGATTGCCAGCTCGACTACCAATGCCCGTGTTGTCGGGCACATCATCGGCTATTGTGAAGCATAGCTCCTGCAGCTGTCCAAGAATACGACAGTTGTGTTTTCTACTCAAGTTTATGGTAAGATTGAAAGTGATGACACTGAATCCCGCATCCCGACACAGACACTCCGGGAAATCATTGCCCATACTACCAAGTGGCTCTAGTATTCATTTGAGCTAATAGCTAATGCAGTTTTAGTAGAGACTCATTCAGAATATGTGCAAAAGTGGCCAGACAACCATGGGTCCTACAAACTCTCCTGGCCCCTTCTCCTTGTCAGAATATGAAGTTCTTATCTCACCTTTGCCAGAAGTGACTTTGTTCAGCCTCCAGCAGTCATTTCTGTCCTGACCCCGTTTTGTCTAATTATCATCAATAGCAATCCATAATTGCTATAGGCAGCAGAACTCACCAGCAAGACTACTCTTAATCAGAGGTGGGGTGTAGTGAAGGCAGCTATTATTGGGTCTGGGCCAATCCTGTCAGCCCAGGACAACCACGGGAGACCGGAGATGTGTGTATGAGCAGCTGAGCTACAACGATTAAGGGAATTTTCCTTCAGAGACTACTGGTCCCTCCAAAGGAGACATATCAACCACTACCACAGAGGGAATTTAGGACAATTTGCTCTCAAGGGGCTCAATTATTTCTAAATATATTTTCAAATAAATGAGACTTTCTTAAGCCATTTATCACCATAGCAACTATGCTGGCAGGGTTGTTGGGGGGAGCATCAGCTTCTACCAACTGTGCAATGTGCTTTCTACTTACAGATCTTCAGGAAAAAAAAGTACCATATTGAATAAGGAAAGAATGGCTTCATGAAGGCCACAGGAAATTAATAATGGGATCGTGAGAAAGTCTGCAAAGATGTACAACTACTTCTGAGTTAAATTCTAATTAGCAAAAATAATTTGTTAGATAATATTTAGATATGCTGTTAGTTTGGCAATTTCATCGGTGAAATATAAATGTTCTCTAGTCATTCAATTAAATATGCCCCATGCCTCAGAGGCTGTGGTCTGGAGATGGATGGGAAGCCAGTGGTGCCTGTCTTGGCTCTGATGCCAATTAGCCCTCTGCTGGGAAGCATTCAGTTTCTTCCCTTCCTACGTGATGAAAGGGTATCGGGTTTTAGAAGTCACTGAACTAAGTGAGGTTAACACTGTGCACGCGCGTTCATATTTTCCCTTGTTTCCATGGCTACCATTTGTGTGTTCATTCTTTAATATATGCCGGCTATCTGTCCTCAATTCTGCACTGCTCTGGGTCTTCAATATCCTTACTTGGAAGGACTGGTTCACATGCAGTGACCTAACTTGGAAGCAGTGAGACATCTCAGAGGAAAGGAGGTGACCACGGTAGAGTTGGGGGGGGGCGACTTTCGAACTTGTTATCACCACGGGTGGTGGAACACAGCAAGGGTGGCATCTGCTCCTTGAAAATGCCCAGAAAACGAACGTGCAGTTTCGGTTTACACCCAGGAGAGTCCTAGAGTTCACATCTGGGCGCGTCAGTGAGAGAATTTCAGCGGGGTTCACTGAGGACGGAAGACCCACCCTGAGTGTGGATGGCATCATTGTTTAGTCCAGACAGGCAGGTGGAAGAAATCAAAGAAGGGGAGCAGGACAGCAAGTGTCAGGATTCTCCTCTCTGTCTACTGGACAACGCAACATAAACAGGCCTGTTCCAACACCATCCCTCAAGGATGAACTGAAACCATAAACCAAATGAAGCTTCCAGAAGTAGTTCTCAAGATTTGTTGCAGTAATATGAAGTATGGCTAATATTCGTGTAATTTTGCAGGGTGTGTGTGTTTGTGTGTGTGTGTGAACATAATTTTTTTAGACATAATATTTTTGTAAAACATTTGAAAGTCACGGGCAAACATCAAATCCGTCAGTCTTGAATTCCATACCTCTCCTAGGATTAGCGATTAGAACTTGGGATGTGTTAAGGAGTCATGTGGAAGATTTCTAAAAGTTTGCTGTCTGGCTCCCATGTCCACATTTTAGTGTATTCACTCTGAAAGGTTCTCCACTATGATGTTAAGTCTGAAAACCACTGCCTTGGGTGTTTGGTTCTCAGGGCTGCTCAGTGTTTTGGATATTCTCCAGTGAATACTCCATGGGTGCTGGGGCTGAGAGGCACAGCCGGGCATCTGGGAGATGGGGACTCACATCTGACTGAAAGGGCACATTGGAGCTCTTCTGGCTTTCTCAGTACACTGACAATTGTATACCAACCTAAGCCTAGCTTGCTGCTAACTCCCCGCCTAATGAAGCAGAACCCACAGAGTTATAGCTAGCTCACCCTGAAGTTAACTAGAGGGGGTATTTTTCTTCTCTTGGCCTCAAGAATTTCAGAGAAAACTGGACACATTACATTCAGATTGTTCTGCCTGTGTACATCTTATCTACACAATGGGCATTCTTTGGAGGAGCAACACAATTTAGAATCTTGGGTGTCACTAAGAACCTTCTGCACCACTACCTGGATTGTGACAAAATTTCATGTGCTTTAAATATACTGTGTGACCAGCCCATGCCACAGTGTAGAGATACAGAATCTGCAAACTTTAGACTGTGGGCCATACATTCTCTGCTATAGCTGCTCATTTTGCCTTTTTAGTACAAGAATCAGAGAGACTATGCGGATGAGTGACTTTGAATGCATTTGTATCAGGTGACCTGCCAAATGTGGCCTGTGGGCCTTCGCGTTAGTGTGATGAAGTAGAATTGAGAGAAAATGATACAGGCTCACACAACTGGGAAATTAAAACAGATCCTGCCTGGAACACTTTCTGGTTTGGACCTTGCACTAATTACTTGTGCCCTCTATGGCTCACATGTAAGCTGTATAAAGAAAACTCTTTCACAGGTTGAGATGACTTCAGAAAGTAGGATGCAAGCCTGAGGTGGGGAAGACATTGAGAAGGTCATCTTCCTCTCTTCCCTCCATCATCCTTTGGGGACAAAGCTCAGTGAATTCCCCAGGGCACTACTACATAGACAGACCAAACATGTTGCACTTCAAACAGCAGTTTCAATTGGCTTTGGTCAGATTGCAGGGAAGACTGTCTTCAACCTATTTTGTTAAATGATGATAGTTTGAGGATACTGAACTATAGAAATCCAGACACAAGGCAGCAGAAGTCAATAAGCTTTCTTGTTCGTCTCTGGCCATGTCCCATCTTCCCTACAGCTCATCCTGTCTGCCCAGATGAAAGGTACCTGCACCACACAGCCTCTTTTGCTGAGCTCAGGTCTGTCTGACTCATACCATTCCTAATAGTGAACAGAAATTAGCAAGTGAAATGGTTCTGCTTAAGATTTTGTAGTTTGGTCTAGAGAAAGAGGTAGTTCTGGTGAAAAGATGAGATCTGCAAATACTTTTAACAAGATTATTCAACAGCCGAGACTGTTAAATAGGTCTTATCCCATGCTGAGCATGGTCTGCTGGGCATGGTGACAGCAGTTAGGGAGGAGACTGAGGTGCCACCGACAGGTACCTACTCAGAACTAATTATTAAAGCAGGCCTGTGCAGAGACTGATCGGCACTTCTGCTAAGCAGCTTGGAAGTCAGCAAGAAAATATAATTACCTTACTTGTGATGAAAGTGGTAGCAGAAAGCTGATGGGTGAACACATACAGAGAGAGACAAAAGCACAGCTCAGATAACACAAGGAGACTGAGACTCAGAGACTCGCTGTCTTTAGCGGCTGGGCAATTCACTCTCACTGCTGTGGCTTGGGTAGAGTTTGTCTCCTTCTGTCTCTCCCAAGCTGCATATGTATGAAATCTGGTCCCTTTTTAAATGATGGAGCTGTTAAGAGACGGGGCTTAATGGATGGTCCTTAGTTCAACTGCAAGTGTACCATAAACAGCACAGCCTTAGTGAAAGTTTCTGTTGTGAAAAAAACTATGACATTGCCAGGTCACAGTCCATCACTAAGGGAAGTTGGGGCACGAACTCAAAGCAGGAACCTGCAGGCAGGGCCTGAAGCAGAAGCCATGGAGGAGTGCTTCTTAGTGGCTTACTCAGTTTGCTTTCCCAAAAGGGCCACCCAAAGTGGGTTAGGCCCTCCCACATCAATTGTTAATCAAGGAAATACCCTACAGGTTTTCCCAAAGACAATGTGATGGAGGCATTTTCTCAGTTGAGATTCCTCTTCCCAGATGACTCTAGCCAGTGTCCAGTTGTCAATAAGAGAAAGCAGCACAGGGATAAAGATGTTTCTTGTGAAACCCTGCTAGCTCTCATTGCAGAAGTATTGGAAGAGCTTGAACCTGTCCCTACCATTGCCTCTCTGTCTCCATGTATGTGAGCACACCTGCTAAAAAACTTTTTCCATGTGCTAAGAAGACCTGAGATGAGCGAATGTCAACACCATGCCCTTGGACTTCCCACACCAAACTAAATAAAATTCTTTTCTTCATAGATAGCCTGTGTGTGTGTGTGTGTGTGTGTGTGTGTGTGTGTGTGTGTGTGTGTGTGTGTATGTGTGGGTGTGTCCGGATAGTGGCAAAAGGCTGACTTTATTTGTCCACGATAACTCCTGCAAAAGTACCATTTTTGGTGCTTGCCCTGGAAATTCCACTTAAATATAAATTTAATTGTCTTTATTATACTCTGATCTCTGACTCATTGCTATTAAAGCGACAAAGAAAATGTAATACAGATCCTGCAGTCTTGTAAAGGGTTCCAATTTTGGAACACGTGTGCCATAAGCAGTTGAGGGAAGGGGGCAGTAAACACCACATTTTACTGTTTATAAAGAGACAACGCAGATGGGGAACTAATGGTATAAAGCATAGTTGAATTCTGAGCTAAAGGAAGTATGGAATCGAGACAAAAGTTTAAAAACTGACCTTGGGCGCTGACTAGTTTATGTCATGTTGATACAGGCTAGATTCATTTGGGAGGAAAAGAACATTAACTGAGAAAATGCCCCAACTAGATTTGCCTTGGGGAAAGCCCGTGGGGAATTTTCTTGATTAGTGAGTGATTTGGGAGGGTCCATGCCATTCTGAGTGGTGCTAGCTCTAAATAGCTGGCATGGGGATAGATAAGAGAGCAGGCTGAGTGACCCCAGAGGAGCAAGGCAGTAAGTGGTCCTCCTCCATGGCCTCTGCTTTGGTTCCTGCCAAAAGGTCCTGCCCTGACTACTCTGGATGGCTTCACCCTGTAAAGTGTACCTTTTCCCCACGTTGCTTTTGACCATGGTGTTTTATCACAAGAATAGAAACCTAAGTAAGATACCTTGATTCAGGAAATGTACCAGGGTTGACGGTTCTCAGTCTCACACAAAAATTGGTGTCGGGCTTGTTTTGTATGCTTCCTTGTCATACAGAACAGGAGCAGGAGGGCCAAAGGTCTCTGGCAGCTGTCGTTAGGGTCCATGCAACACAGGGAAGAGTCTTCTGGTATAGCTGTGATATTTCCTTGACAGTTCTCTACTTGAAAATAAGCAAAACCTATCTAGCGGTTCCACAGCTCAAAGGAAAAGAAATAGAGCTAAGGAATTGGACAAACGTCTGCCTTTGTAATGAATGTGTTCAGTGAGATTCCAAAAGTTACAGAGTGGTTTTAGAAACCATTATAGGAAAACACATTCAGAAAATAAATGTGACTGCGAATTAAAAACCTAAAAGCTGTGTTCAAGCCACGACTAGAAAGTCGGGTAATGAGAATTGCTGAGAAGCTGATAACATCAGAACGGAGACATTTGTCCCAGCACTTAGAACAAAGCAGATGAAGAACACAGTCATAAATAAAATGACAGCAGACAGAACATGCTCCTGGAGACACAGCATGCAAGATCAGTGGGGAGCAGAGAGGAGAGACCTGAACACAAAGAAAAACAAAGCAAAGAGGACTTAAGTGAACATTGTCCCAGTTGAAGAGAAATTTGTATCCTTTTCCAGGAAAATGAAATTTCAACAGGTCAGATATCAGATGAAACAATGGCAAGTGCTAATTCTTTCCAGCTGGAAACGATTACCCAAAGAGGGGAGAAAACCAAAACAAACAAACAAACAGAGGAACTCGCTCAGATTTGAACCTTTGTTCTTTAATACACTGAATACAAATGGAATTACCTCTAAGGTTTTAGGAGAGACACTATCATACATCTTGAAAGAATTCTGTACTGAGCTGAGCAAAACTATAATATGTTCATACAACCACTAGGATATTTTCAGCGCCAATTGGATTGCTCAGTGGGTAAAGACACCTGCTGCAATTATGATAATCAAAGCTCGTAAAAGCAGAGAATCAATTCCAACAAGTTGTCCTCTGACCTCCAACACAAGCCTGGACACACCAGTGTGCACCCACATACACAGTCTTTGAGCATGGTTCTTTTAAGGAGCTTTCAAATAGAATAGCACCTATACCATAATTTTGAAATACTGCTAATAATTATTAATATTACTAGTAAAGGCAGTCTGGACTTAAAATCCCAATTCAGACTACAGAGAAATGAAAGGAAGCTAAGCACGGTGGTGCAATGCCTTTAATTCAAGTATTCTGGAGCAGAGGCAGATGCATTTCTATGATTTCAAGCCAAGCCTTGTCTATACAGCAAGTCAGGGCCAGGACTGTAGAATAAGAGCCTGCCTTAAGAAAAATGAAAGAAAATAAAAGCACTCATCCTTCATCCACACCTGGCAGAGTTCACAAGAGGGGTACTGTATTACACAGGGTTTTCTAGAGTAACCGAACTAGTGTGTGTGTGTGTGTGTGTGTGTGTGTGTGAGAGAGAGAGAGAGAGAGAGAGAGGGGGGGGGGAGAGGGAGAGAGGGAGAGAGAGAGGAAGGACATTTAGTAGGATAGCTTACAACTGATAGCAGCTGTGTAGTTCAACAACAACTGGCTGCTGGCTGGAGAGGCTGAGAATTGGTTAGGAAACAGAACCCCTCGGCAGTATTAATCTGGTGCTGAAGGCCTGGAAATTTTCAGACAATGATTGACGTTCTGTCTTCTTGGAACTTGAAGAGGCTGGATTCCGGATTCTGATACTAGTATTTAGATAGATTTACTCAACATGAAGTAAAGGCAGGCAAGCAAGCAGCCTTGTTTTTCCCTCTACTCCTTTATTGCTGCCCAGGTGATGCCATCTACTCTTGGAGTAGGTCTTTCTCCACCAGGTAACTTGTCCTGGAAATAATCTCCCAGACCTGTCCAGATGCTTATCTTTTGACAGGTCTAATCAAAGGGCCATCAAAGATTAGTCATAGTAAGTGCCATTCTGAATCACAGAAAAGGGCTAAAAGGACTTCATGTTCTTCATCTCCTTGTTATTTGAAAGAGGCACATCAAAATACTAATTCTATGATATCTAATATGTATTATATTATATTATATTATATTATATTATATTATATTATATATATTAGCAGGCTAGCAAGAACATCCTTTAGAATAAGATAAATGCAGGACATTAGGAGATTGAAGCCTTCAAGGAACTAAAATGAAAAGGAAGAAAAGTAAAATAAGCAGTATTTGGGAAAAATAGAGCAGGCTTCACTAGAAAAGTAGGTTGGTCTCACCCTGTCTGTTGCTTTTCCTGGTCCCTCTTCCTCCAGCCAGCTGTCCTTGTTACAGAATGTGGGAAAGAGCAAACACGGCAGCAGGGATGTAAAGAAGAGGCTCTGCCCTCAGCCATCTTTGTCCTGTCAGCACTGGTCTTCTAGCTCACAGTCCCAAGGCTTCAGATCCTTTTTATAGCCTAGGACTCCAAAGTTTTACCTCTAGCCACAATCTTTTCCTGAATTCTTAACTTGTGCCTTCACCTACTAACATGGTACCTGTCTTTGGATGGCTCACAGGCATCTTAGCTGATGTAGACAAAACAGACTTTCCCTTCGTCTTTGACAAAATAACTCAGCACCCTACTGCAGTCTCTACTCTTGAAAGCAGAGAAGCAGAGCTCAGAATGTTCTGTGAGTCATGAGTTTGTTAGATGGGGAGAGGATGAAGGTATAGCACAGACCCAGAGACACATTATCAGACAGCTCAAACCCTCGCTCTCAAACTGCTGAATGCACTCCATCTCCAACCTCCTTGATTTTTCTCCCGCACCTCACTATTGTGATCTGAGTAGAAATGGCCCCATAGGCTCATGTGTTTGAACCCTTGGTCTCCAGATGGTGGTGCTGTTTAGAGAGATTATGAAAACTTTGGGACATGGAATCCCATTGGAGGATTTACAGCACTGGGGGGTGGAGTTTATCGCCTCCCTCACTTCTGCTTCTTACTCTTTGCTTATTTTGTGTAGTTTCCTTCTCCTGATGCCATGCCTCCCTTCTCCACCGTTTTTGATTTCTAGCCCTTTGGAACAATAAGCCAAAATAAACTGTTTCTTCTATAAGTTGCTTCTAGTCACGGTCTTTTACTCCAGCCACCAAATGTCACTAATGCACCCAGATATCACATATTACTGTTCTGGTGTAGCTTCTCTCATGATCACTTGAGTAAGAGCCCACATCACCTTCATCCTGGAGAAGGCTGAGAAGACCAAATGATGACTTTTGTCAAGACAACCACCTATCACATCCACCAATCACAACAAACTGCAGTTAGGGGAGAAGTTGAACTTTTAGCCTGCTATCTCAAAATTAAAGTTTTTAGGTAGAAACTTTACATAGATGAATTCCAGTAGCAACTAAAAAAAAAATGTAAAATGTGGGTGGCTGGAGTTTATTTCATAAGCCAGTTTAGACTTAGGTGTTCTAGAAATCAGTGTGAAAAGCAACATAATTCTTAGATTCTATCCCAGTAACTGACTGAACTTTGAGGCTAGAAAGGAAGAAAGTGAAAAGAAAGCCAAAGTCTATACATGCTGTGCTAGTGTTTACAGAGGACTTTTCAGGAGTACAGCAGCATGCCAGGAGTGAGATCAAAGCTGTAAATCCAGGTCTTCAGCCCCTCAAACCAAGAGCTCTCCAATAGTGGTAAGACTATGTTTTCTAAATGTTCCTTGCCCAGGGTCTAGTGGCACATGCCTTTATTTCCCAACATTCCAGAGGCAGAAACAGACTGATCTTTGTGAGTTCAAAGCCAGTCTACACAAAGAGTTCTGGGACAGTCAGAGCTACAATGTAAAACCTTGTCTCAAAAAAATTTTTACAAAATACTATATTGTACTTAATTTTTTGCCCATTCATAAGACAAATGACGGAATGCTATCCAATGTACTTTCAATGTTAATTTATGTACACACAACTGCATATTTCAGGTAATATCCAAATTTATCAAGTTCATATTTTAAATTGTTTAGCTGGTTATCAGGTTTCATCAAAAGACTAGGCAAGTATTTATCCAGTAGAGAAATAAAATTTCCCTTTTAGACACAGATTACTATAGTTTAGAACACAACTGTTTCTACCAACGGCCCATACATTTGAGATGTTGTTCCCAAAATCATGTATCAGGAAATCATGAGACCTAGAACAGGATGGACCAAATAGGGGGTCATCAGGTCATTGGGAGCCTTACTTTAAAGGAGACAGTGGGGACACTGGTCAGCCCCTTCTTTCTTTGTTGTGTTTCCTGGCCACAAATTGAAGTGATTTTCATGCTCTGCAATTTGTCCCCTCTTTTCCAACACAAGTCCACAGCCATGGCATCATTCGACCTTCTACTTAATCCCTCCAGAATTATAAGGCCAAATCACCTTCTCATCTTTATAGATTGGTTATCTCAGATACTAGTTACAGTGTTGGAAATCTATTCTACTAATAGTGTGGGGAGTAGTTGTTCTCAGTTATAAATTATATTCCATACTACTTCCTTATAACTGAAAAGTTATCCTTCAATGAGATCCCCAAATTGATCTCTTTGTTTGGAAAACATTGTGATGTTCTTTTAACTTTTAAGCATCCTCTTAATTCTGTGCCTCAGAAATCCCAGCTCTTTCCATCTGCATTCCATGTATGAAGTCAGTTACACACTGACAAAAGTCTACCTCCTGGCTGACCGAGCATCCTTCAGGCCTACATTTAAGGCTCTGCAACTATCTGTTGTGGCCAAAAACCAGTGTTCTTGTCTTACCAACTTTGTATTGAGTAAAATCTTGGGAATGGCACACCTAGGATCAACAAGAAATGAAAAGAAGTAATTTTTATGGTGGCAGAGGAGAGTGCTCAGAAGAAATAAAAGATGAGAGCTGGAGACATTAGTCAGTGGTTAGGAGTCCATACCATTCCTGCAGAGGACTCAAGTTCATTTCCCAGCACCTACATAAGGCAGCTCATAACTGCCTGTAACTAGTTCCAAGGAATCTTTTGCCCCTCTGACCACCTCCTACATAGACACATATGCACACACACACATAAGCATATGCACGAGCGCACGCGCGTGCACACACACACATAGAGGAAATAAGAGATGAATAAGTGGTCTATGTGCTCCTACAGCAGAGCAATCCCATATCATTTAGTAATTTATTATGGAGCAAATCATCTCTTGTTCCAAAGGATGTCATCATGTCCATAACCTAATCTTTAGAACTTTGAATGCTACCTTTCTGGAAGAGAGCACTTAGCAATGGGGTTGAAACAAAGGTTTGTGATGAGAGAATTCTCTTGGATAAACTGGTTGGACTCAGTGTAATGCCAAGACTTCTTAGTTTGATACAAGACAGGGAAGTCAGTCAAAGGAAGAGATTCAAAGGTAGACGTCTTGACTGGAAAGAAAATTCCACACAAGAAATCTAGGTATTCCCTTGAACCCAGAATAAATGGGAACAGATATATTGGAGCCCTTAGGAGGGACACAATGTTGCTGAAATACTTCTTGGGACTGTGAGTACCAGGGCTTTATGTCATGTCAACAGCACTGATGTGTGGGACAGGGCAGAACCTTCATACGCCTCACCAAGATACCATGGATACATGTAGTTAGCCCAAATCATTTCTAAACCAAAGCCCAGCCTACAAGGGAAGGACAATGACACCAATCAGAGCAAGCAAAAGGAAACAGACAGAATACGGTACTGCAGGTAGAAAGGCAGGCTGATATTCCATCAGGGTGGTGGGAGGTTATCAGCTTTGAGACTGCACATGAATCTAAGCCTTTGGTGTTTGAGCCACTATCCCTCTAGTCCTCACTAAAAAATTCTCAGATTCAAAGATAGAGTTGTGGATTTCAGAATGATGGCAAAGTCCATTAATATCCAGCATAGAGCCTGCTCTATGAGAGGCCCTACATTGTCTGTCTAAGAAGCGAGCCTTATTAACGATCCCTGTCTTGGACCCCATTGTGCTGTGACATCATCATGAATCATTGCTGTGTGTTGTCAGTGGCACAGGTCACAGTGTCCCCACACAACAGGCATCTGTCTTGGACTTTCCTAGCATTGGTCAGGCAGGCATCATCCTCTACCTCAATACTGTCTACCACTGCCATGACTTAGATTCTGTTGTTACTTTATGCTTTAATAAGGGAACTTAATATGCTAAAAAAGTTGACTAATTTTACAAGATTTTTTATTAAAGGACAAATAAATACGTAAACATTTAGAACATTTAGACAAACTGGACTAAATTAAATACATTTCTTTTTTGATAGTCTCATAAATAAGAGTTACAGTTGTATTTTCTAATTCATGTTTCTAAAATATCTTGGATATTAGTTTAACTAAATAATAATGATATGAGGTTGGAGATCGATCACATCAATATGAAAAATATCCAAATTCATATAATACTAGAATATTAAAGTTTTAAAGTATGTTGAATAGTTTTAGATAATTATAAGAAGAATAAAAGCAGAATTAGAATAAACCATTAATAAATGGAGTCCTATACAAAAATCATGTTTTATCACAAAAAAATCAACAAAGATTTAAAAACAGACAAAAGCATTAAGAATAAATATTTTAGATATTATATCTAATATGCTAATATATTAGATATTAAAGCAGTTTTCTAAATAAATAGTTTTTGCAAAATAATGAGACAAGACTGCAAGTGAAATTAATTAGCAAAGAATCTGATGAGCTGGATGCTTACAGAAATGAAGTATACATGGCACTTACATCTTTTCTTAAAGCTGTGACAGAATGAATGTAAGTTAAACATTGTTTAGGCTGAATTGCAGGCTACAGTTCTATTGGTCATCTTTTAGGACTACAGGCATACACCACCATGCTTGACTGCAAATTAAACCTTAACATGACACAAAACTTCACCCATAGAACTCTTGAATCTAAAATTATAATGGTCAATATCTGTGCAGAAGACCTCTCTATAGGTGTTCTGCTATTGAAGACTTAGGAGTTCAGCAAGGCAAGAGGGTGGGATCTGAGGAAACATGTATAGAAAGAATGGAGAAGAGGTGGAGAACTCTAGCCAATGCTACCGCAGCTAGAATATTACATCAACACAGAGAAAGAATTTTGACAGTTGGATATGACTGGATTGTTAAGAATGACATTGCTCTATGATTCTTCCTAAACATAGACTCCTTGTCTAACTTGAGAAAACTTCAGCAATCTCTATTCCAGAAATTGTAGAAAAATGTTTAATGAGTATTCCTCCAAATATCACAATAGCAAAAGCAAGAGGAAACAAATGTCACAGTTTGCTTCCCTGTTGCTATGACAAACAACCTGACCAAAAGCAACATGGGAAGGAAAATGTTTATTTGGTTTATTTGAGGATGAGGTTCCAGTCCATCCTCAAAGAAAGCCAAGGCGGAGCCGAAGCAGAATCCCCAGGGGAAACTTTATTACTGGCTTGCTCCAGGCTCACACTCAGTAGGCTCTTTTACATATCCTGGGCTCATCTACCTAGGGTGGTACCACCCACAGTGGGCTGAGCTTCCTTCTACATTAATTTGCAGTCAAGGTAATACTCTCACAGATATGCCTACAGACTAATCTGATGGAGGCAATTCTTAGGTGATGTCACTTCTCAGGTGTGTCAAGTTGACAACCAACATTAACAGTCCCACCAAGGTGATTCTGAGAAATTGAGAAATTCTCTCTTCTAAGAAGACCCTGACAAGACACAAATATGAAGGTATCAGAAAGTGAGCTTTGAAGGAAGGTAATTAGACCATGAGAGAAGAACTCACAGGAATGGTATTAGTGGTCTTTTCAGAAACCTTGTTTTTAACACTGCAAGGAGGGTACAGGGAAAAGCAAGCCGTCCCCAGATCAGGAGGTACCCTCCACCACACTCTCATCACACGTTGAGGAACTTCCTCATTACCAGAAATATGATAAATAGCATTTGCGTTTTAAGTCACTGAGTCTGTGATAATCTGTCACAGCAGCCTAGAATGACTAAAACACTGTATATGTCATCAGCTTGAGTTTGTGAGACTGCTGCAAAATATTAAAATCTACTAAAACTTTTCCAAGCATCTAAGCAAGTGGGCAGGAAAAGTATTTCAAAGAGCAGGAGTTCTATGCAAGATTCATTTATATTATATTATATTATATTATATTATATTATATTATATTATTAATTACTGGTCTCAGTTTGCTCAATTGACCCTGATTCAGAGACCCCTCACTATGGCTACTGGGTTGACACAGGTATTTGGCTTTATTTGTTTACTAATCATATTCATGAAAGTTTCTCTGATCTCCCATGGGATCATTGTAAAGATAAAAAAGCATGTATTCTGCCAGAACATTCAATAGGGAGGAATTGTGATTTTAGTCATTATTTAGCAAATTTGGGGAAAATCTCATAGGGAATAGGGAGATTTGAAAAGAATAAAAGGAAATCAGTGGATTTGTGCAATGGCTGACATGCACACATAGACATTCGCTCATCTCTGAGGATCAGCTTTCTCCTTGCAACTGCACTGCAGTTACAGAAAGGCCCTCTCACAGGAAAGCCCCTTTGCATGCCAGACAGCGGGGGGAGGGGGGAATAGTCAATGATTCGTTACTGTAACCCCTGCATCTTTTCCTCCTGAGATGGACCATGTAACATCACTTGGTGTAAAGAAGCAAAGAAAATTAATAATAAATAAATAAGTAATAAATACACACCATTAAAAGTAAGTGGAGAGAGGAAAAACAATGTGAATTTCTGGGCATAGATACAGACAGAATTGCTCTTATGAGCAGGAGAGGATGATGTGTGACCAGATAACACTTCTTACAAAATGGATTGCTTTGCTTCATGAGAATCCTTGTCACATAGTGACAGTGAGATTTGGAGTTCTTTAAAAACACATTTAAACCAGATTTATTTATTTATTTATTTGGATGGGGAAAGGCATGCAAAATTAGAGGACAACTTCCAACTTTCAGGAACTGGTTCTCTCCTTGCACCATGTGGTCCCAAATATTGGATTGAGATGATCAGGGCAAAGCAAGTGCCTTTACCCACTGCTGCACCATCTTGATTCCTTTCAGACTTATTTGTGCTTTTCCAGCCAGAACTCATCCCCAGGAAGGGGCAGGTAGCTATTCCCTACAAATCTCTAAGCTTACTTCAAGCCAGCTAAAGATTTATTAGATCCCAATGGCTGGTTCTCACTTCTATAGCCCACCTTCTAGATGTCAGCTATATTCTGGTGCCCAAGGCATCTTGGGCCAGTTCGCTGACTATGTGGATAGGTCCTGGGTCTCATGGATGGCACCTGAAGGGTCTGTGGTAGACAACAGATCAACAGGTAGAGAATTGAGGAGTCCAGAATGGAAGAGCCAGGGAGGAAGAGGCCCAAGATCCCTAGCAGCTATGAGTCTCTTTCTAAGGTCATCCTGTTGTGTTAGGACCAGTTATACGGTGTTTTAATTACTAGAACTGAACAGGGGATTCTGAAATGGGGCAGTTGGTGCCTCTGGCTAAGCTGTGCACTGTTTCTCAAGATTGCGTTAGACGCTGGGGAAATGACTGAGTTCATTACAAGCATAAGGATTCTGTTTGTTTGTTTCTAATAAAAATTGCCATTGGAATTTTGGTGGGTATTTTATATGGATAGTTTTTCCAAGGTTATGTTTAAAGTATAAGCAAAATACATTTCCATTTCTTTATGTTTCTTCAAATTCTTCGACCAATATTTTTGGCTTGTCAGTGCTCTATCTCCTAACAGTCCTTCAGCTGTCAGTTATTATTTCACCATTTCCAGTGTTTCCTGCCTGTAATCCCAGTATTTAGGAAAATGAGGCACGGGGATAATGACCCTAAGGCTACACAGTGAGTGAGAATCTGTCTCAAAAACAGAAAAAAAATATTGTGAAGACTGATTTTGGTTGTCAACTCAATTCCATATGAAATTAAAACTTGAAATACTGTGAGGGATTTTCTTCATCAGATTATCTGAGGTGAGAAGACCCATCCCCCTCCAAATCCAAAACAATCAAAATTTCAATTTGTGTGTGGGTATCAGATTTGGGGCAGATAGTGTGCTATACTTTGAACCACAACACCACTGTCTGCATTCTGAAAATGGCAAGCATGAATATAAGTAATTTTATCTTCATATCTTACATCTTTACTTTGACAAGAAGGTGAACTTCAGCTGAATTAACACAGGATAGCCAATTCCCATTCTTTGTAAAACTCACGTGATTGGAGAACATGAGTGCTATTGACTCATGTATACTAAGTGCAGGCATTTGCCTGTGAAAATAGGTGTAATATGTTAAGAATATGTCAACGCCATAAAGTAGGATCTTGAGGACAAAAGTGTCCCTTATCGAATTATAAAATGCTTTATGCCGTAGCAATGCCAGGGACCATTTGAACATCACTGTTAATTTCATTGCTGGAGACAGATGGCATGTCTGAAATAGGATAACTCCAGGAGAATTCTTTAAAGGATTTAGTCACAAAGACATAAGGAATATTTAAGAACATGATGAAGCATAATGTTGTACCTTGGGGCCAGCCATACTGAGATGTAATTACCACTCCTAAGCCTGAAGGAGCACTTCATGGAGCTAGAGAGACAAAGTCTCGTTTAGAGAGAGGTTATTAACTTCAGTGGGGAATATGGCCACTATAACAATAATATGAAAAAACCTAAGGGAATAAATATCCAACTTCAATTTCCTTCTTTCCCCAATTGCCTTCCAGCATTTTGCCAAACCTAAGCAAATTGGAAATCAGAAATCCATCAGCTGTTTATAAAGATAGCTCTGTCACAGGGATTAACATAATTAAGGATGGACCCTTCTCTCATGGTCAATTTTGCACCCCCACCTCCTGCTTCTTTAATAATTCCAGGAAGGGGAGATCTTCCCTAGGACCCTCCATAGGATCTAAGTTACCATGTAGGAGGTGGAGGTATCTGAGCTTTGCTGAGGTCTACTAGGTCAAGCTCGTGTCTTCTGCTTAAAACAAACAAACAAACACAGAATCTAAATTCTATTTCTGGCCCTGGATAGAGACCTATTATTTTACGCTATCCAACACGTTCCATTTTACTGTCTGCTCTTTCAAAAAACTAATACAGCTAGATCTGTCAATCACCTGGCTGGGATTACAGCACCCAACCTCCCCATCAAGAATGACCTAAGGAGAACAGAAGATCTATTGTCTGCTGAGATTAAACACTTATGTTTCCCAGATGCCTGTCTCTCAGGTCAGATACTTGCAATGCTTCCTTCCATCAGGCAACACTGCAGAGTCTGTTTCTTCCACTGACTCCAAACTTGGAAAACGTAACTCTTCTGGGGTTGGAGAGATGGCTCAGTGGTTAATAGCACCGCCTGCTTTTCCAGCGGTCCTAAATTCAATTCCCACTGACCAACCACATGGTGGCTCACAACCACCCAAAATGAGATCTGGTGCCCTGTTTTGGCCTGCAGGCATATGTGCTGACAGAACACTGTATAAATAAATAATAAACAAATAAATATTTTTAGAACTAACTATTCCTATCCTATTTCTTTTTTCTTTTGGAATTGCCTTGCTAGATTCACCCCCTCCCATGATATATATTCCCCTTTGCTGAGACCAGCAGTTCTAATATTCTAAAGTCAACACCACTCATGGCATTCCTGCACATCCTAGTTTGACCAGTGAACAACACTAACTGGATGAATGGTACCTCAGCCCCAATTGCCATCAAGATTAAACCCTGCCTGTGAGAGGAACTAGCTCTCTCACATTCTCTGAGGTCATACTGTGCAGATTTATTCTAAAATAGCCCGTCTTGTCATGGAGACACCTTTATTTCCCTTTTATTCTTCTGCTAGTCTTCCTTTTTCACTGCTTGGCAGCTTGCTGTCCTCCTTTGCAATAGCCACAGCTTTCTCTCCTCCTTTTCTCCTCCCCTCCTTCCAGCAGTCACCAAGACTCTCACTTTCTTGCCCTGGTTTGTTTGTTTGCCTGCTTTATCTAATAACATTGTTAGAAACCTTCCTTCGAAGTCCATCCCTAAATTCTTCTGAGAATCCTAAAGGAAACTCCAGGTTTCTTGGATTACAGCTCTGTTTCCCAGAGTGAAGATCATGATACAGGAGGGTGATGATGTGAATAAGAAAAACAAAATGTTCGATGGGTATTTTTGAGTTGCAAGGATGAGCTGACATTCTCAAATCCTGCCAAGTTGAAACCAGAACTAAACTAGAGACTTATTCCCAGTCTCATTTTCACCCCACCGACGTCTTCTGTGGTCCATTCCATCGTATTTTACTTTCAGAGATCTCCCATGAATGACTGAATAGGTCCTGGTGAGATTCTAGGATTGTACGGAAAAGGAAACATTTTTTCTTCCCACATCCTGTGATCATTTGTTGATCTTTTTTATATTTAAAATATAGATAAATCATTTCCCCATCACTTTTCTCTTTCCAACTTTTCACCAAATTCATTCTTCAAATTCATGAGCTCCTTTTCTTTGTTTTGTATACAGGTGTGTGTTTGTGTGTGTGTGTGCGCGCGCGCGCGTGCGTGTTCAGGCACGCAGGTATATGTATATGTATGTATGTATAAAAACATAATACAGCCTGATAAGTCTGTCTAATGTTGCTTATAGGTATCTGCTTCCGGGTTGACTGTTTACAAAAACCAGTTGGAGGCTTCAATCCTAGAAACAATTGATTCTCCTCTCAGCAATGCTTAGCTTCCTGTAGTTCTTTGTCTAGGGATGGATGCCAGGGAGATTTCCCCTTCCACATTAGCAAGTCTGTTGATGTTCTCAGTCAGGCCTCTTTTAGACATCCGTATTGTTAAAGTATCACAAGTGAAGCTTCCCCTTCACTTCTAGGAGACACCGTCTTGCAGCTCACTTCCGGGTCTTCTGCTCTGCAATCTTAACAGCCTCACTTCTATTACATGTCCTGAGACTTAGGTGCAGGGTCACATTATAGATGTATCCAGTGGGGCTGGGTAACCCATGATCAGAGGTTCTTTGCATTTTTACTGGTTATGATTTTCTGTAATAGTATCCTTCCATTGTAAAGAGAGGCTTCTTTGGCAAGGGAAAGAGAGCTATTTATCTGTGGTATAAGGATATGTGTGTAAAAGGCAGTTAGGAGATATGTTAGCCTAGTGAAGTGATAGCAATAGGTTCTTCTCTAACATGTGTGACCTCACTAGCCCTGGGCAGTTGCCTAGGTTTCCAGAAAAAGACTGATTTCCCTGCTGTTGAACAGCCTTAAGTCAAAGCAGACAGCTGTTGTCTACTATCAATATATGGGTACCACTATAGCATTCTTAGTGATATCTTGCCATTCTGGTCCTTTTTGTGGTTCACAGGCAACATAGGTTGGTAGGTAGGAATGATGTGTTTACAACCATCTCAAGAATAATATACCATCCCGAAATATATGCATGTCATGTTTTCATTATCCATTTATCTTTTGATTGACATTTGGGTTATCTCTACTTCCTTGTTATTATAAATAAAGTAGAAATCAACAATGGTTGCACATTTATATGTGTGGTAGAATACAAAGTCCTTCAATTGTATGCTTAGTAGTGATAGAGTTTGGTTGTGTGAGAGTTACATTCTCAATTTTAAAAAGAATATAGGATATGTGTGTTTTATTCATGTGTAGAAATATATGTATGTAGTTGTGCTCTGAAGTACATGTGTACCTCTGGAGGTGAGAAGTAAATTTCAGGAGTCTTTTCCAATTCCCTTCTGCCTCATCTATCTATCTATCTATCTATCTATCTATCTATCTATCTATCTATCTATCCATCCATTATCTATCATCTCTCTATCGTCTATCTAGCCATTATTTCTCTCTCTCTCTCTCTCTCTCTCTCTCTCTCTCTCTCTCTCTCTATCTCATCTGTTTTTTTATTTTTGGATAATGTCTTTCACTGAAGCTGGAGATCACTGGTTGGATAGCCTAGTTGGCCACTGAGGCTCCAGGGTTCTCTCAATGCTGTGTATGACAGACAAATGCAGCTATCTCCACCCTATTTTAGGTGTTGTGATCCAAACCCATGTCCTCACGATGTGCAGTGAGCAGTTTATCTACTGAGAGATCTCTCCAGATTGTATTTTTAAATTTTTTGAGAAATTTTCATCCTGATTATCATATTAATTGTACTAGGTCATATACCCATGGCAGTATATAGTGAATAGTATCTCTTTCTCTACACTGTTATTATCTTTTGTTCTAACGAAATGGAAAAAGACAAGATGATACAAAATACATAAAGAAGTTAAAGGAGTGAGTGAGTAGAAGGATTTAAGGGTCAGAGTTCAGGAGGAGTTAAAAAACAATAAAAATAAACTTTATTTGAAAATGATAGTTAATACTGTATATGTTAACTAACAATAAGTGAAATAAACTTAAAAACAAAAAGGAAGAAATAAATTAGAATCTACCTCAAGTTGGAGAAAGAAAAATAACAAGTTCATATTGTAGGAGACCATGTGGTCTAGAAACTATTGCTGTAGCCATTGTAGAAAATACAGTGTATCAACTCCTAAATGACTATGCTTAATTAAAAGCAAGAATTTTTAAAATGTGCAGTGATATTAATCAGGGAATAGAGTTTGGAGCCATCTGAGAAAATAAACACTTACAACTTTTAGAAGAAACTGAATTAAAGATGCCATCTACTAAGGTAGACTAGATGGAGCTCCTTCTAGAGTAAACAAAGAAGATGGATCCCAGATACAGCAACCTGCCTCCAGGGTTCTAGAGAGGGTTGGATTCAGGAAGTCCAGATGTAGCAGAAATGTGTGGGACTACAAACAGGCTACTTACTTCCTCTGTGTGTCATTGTCAGAAATGTCATGTAAGCTCCTCATCTATATGTCTGCTTAGAAGAGTTAGAATCGCTTCAGGAAATTAAGCAGCTGTAGCACAATTTCACAAGAAAGAAAACTGAACACTAGGATGCTCTAGTCACATGGATACTGTCTTCACAACTAGCATATTGAACTTGCACACATAAAACACAGCATGAAGAGCCGAGAAGCAAAATCAGATCAATATTCTGTTAATATAAAAACCCAGGGTTAAAAGAACATTGGAGAAAACGATATATCAATACTTGTAGAAGAATATTTGTTAAAAATTTAGTATCCTTCGTGGTGAAAACCTTAACAAATCAGTGATAGACCAAGATTTTTCAATTAAGATAAAGGAGACCTATGATGGTGCCTTAGCAAGCACCACACTTTATGTTGAGACAAAACACATTAGCACTGAGATTGGAGAGAAGGCAAGTCCATCTGTTCTTATCACTTCTAGACAAGTTTGCTGTTGAAGCCTTCCTACAATAAAATCTCTAGGGATCAGAGTCTTCACAGATGGATTGCTAAAACCATTCAACAAAACAATTACTCAAGTTCCACACAACACTTCCAGAAGACTGACAATGAAGCCTTAATGAGTTTAATGTCCGGCATGGTTGCACATGCCTTTAAGATGAGTTAGGTGGAAGGCTGAGTCAAGAACGTTGCAAGCTCAAGGCACCCTAAGCGACATAGTCAGAGCCTATCACAAAACTCTTCCAAAGAGCTGGAGGTGATAGCTGAGAGTGCAAAAGACTCTGAGTTCAATCTTAGAACTGCAAAATTAAATAAGTGAATAAATAAACAATGATTAGTAAAGTGAATTCAAGCATATATAGGCAATACATAATGGCCTACTCAGGAAGGAAGACAAGGATAGTTTTAACACACTCAAGTTGACAAATACTGTATTAATGACATATATAGCTACAAAGGTGATTGTGAAAGCTATTATAATTAAAAACTGAAAGTGCTTATACTTATACTTATGGTTCCATTTATATGAAACTTTAGGAAACATATAAATCTATAATACCAAAAATCCAATTCACTGGATTCCCTAGGAATGAACTATTATGGTCCCAAGAACTGGACTCTAAGAGGAACAAAGAATATTTCAGATAAATGAAATATAAGTTTTGGTGAGAGTTTTATGGGTAAACATATATGCCAAAATCCTTTAAAACTTTGCTATATATTATATAACAACTATACTCTAGAATTTTTAAAACAGTAAATGATACAGGCAATGATAAACAGAAATAAGATATTTTATGTGCATGTATCTAGCCAAGTACTTGAATTGAAAATATATTTAATGTTTTAAAAATTCATTTTTAGGGCTGATCCAATGAAAAACTGCTTGCCAGGAAAGCTTGAGGATGCTGAGTTTGAATCTGCAGTACCTCTGTGTAACCAGGTGTGGAGAAAGATACCCTGAGCTTGTTGGACAGTCAGTCTAGCAGAAGATGTGAGCTCTGGTTCAGTGGTAAACCCTGTCTTAGAAACAAAGGTGAAGAGTGACAGAGAAAGACACCCAATATTGATCTCAATCCTCTACAGACATACATAACTGTACACACAAACACACTCCAAAATGATTAAAATTTAAAAACATTTAAATTGATGAGTTACTTAAATAAATATTTTAAAAACAATGGCATATTAATAACCAATAAGTATGCAAAAACTGTTAAAACATTTTCATTTTCAGATAATTATAAATAAAAAATATAATGGATTTGAGTATTCACTTGCTACAATGGTTTCAATTTAAAAATCTCATCAATCAAATTCTGGCAAAGATGAGGAGGAGGTCCTAGAACTTACACATATGATTAGTGTGAAAGTGGCAGCTATTTTATAACATGGTTTAAAGCTTTCTAGAAAAGCTCATTTTATAATCTTTATCATAGTATACTTCCCTCTGCATGATAAAATAACCTAACAAAAGCACCTTGTGGGGAAAGGATTTATTCCATTTATAATTTCAGGTAAAAAAATAAACAGTTTATAATTTTTGAGAAGTCCAGACAGAAGGAACCTAAATCAACAGCTTACATCATATCCACATTCAAGAGTAGAAAATAATGAATTACTGCATTTGTGCTTAGCTCACTTTCTTCACTCTCATATTGTTCAGGATCCCAGTCTAGGGAATGGTGCTGCCCACAGTGGGCAAGGATAGGGCATGGTGCCGCCAGTCCCCCCATGATGGGCAGATCTAGGAAATGGTACAGCCCACTTGGACAGGTCTAGGGGTGAAATGGAATTTCTCTGTATATTATGAGAATCGTATTGCTATTGGATAATAAAGAAGTTGTAGCAGAATACAGCCAAGCAGGAAATCTGAACAGAGATATAGAGAGTAGGCAGAGTCAGGAGATGCCATGCCAATCCTTACAGATAGGCCACAATATCATGGGAATACACAGATTAATAAAAATGAGTTAATTTAATATGCAAGAGTTGGCTAGATATATGTCTAAGCCAATGATCAAACAGTGTTGCGATAAATATAGATTATTTGGGTCTGGGTGGCTGCGAAGTGAATGAGCAGTCTTCATTTACATAGGAAATGACACCATTCACAGTAGGCAGGTCTAGGGAATCGTGCCACCCATAATGGACAGGTCTTCCCTCTTCAGTTAACATAGTCAAGACAATCCATGGGTAGCAAAGGGAACCCCCAGTGCTTTAGACTTCAAGAGGATATGTTATTGACCTAGATACCAACCTCAGACCCACTAGAAAATGGCCTGGGATGAGACTCAGAGGGAAATGAAAAAACATTCCCTTTAGGTCCCTGTGTGGCTGTTGAAGTGTGTGTACAGAAGATGCCCAGAGTAGGTTTTTCCTTCATGATACTTTCGTCTTGAAGACCGCTTCCTCACAGAGACTGCTCCTGCTGAGATATGTTAAATCTGTGTTCTTAATTCATCCGTGTATCATAAACTGTTTCCTATTTGTCAACATATAATAACCCTGGCTCCTTGTTCAGTTGTATACAACAACCCACCACTCTGTTCAACTCTATATAATGAACACAATAAATGTCCACGGTTCTACAGTTTCTTCATCAGACAGCCGAGACTGCTCAATCCAGCCATCTGTGTGTATGTGTGTTTGTCTTTCCTTCATTACCTCAAAATCCCCAGTTAGATTGGTCTCTGGAATTATGCTGGATATGGCTCTAATAGCCCCACTGAAATGCCTATTGGCCAACCTACTCTAGACAATGCTCCATTGACAGTTCTTTTCAAGTTGATTCTATATTGTGCCAAGTTAACAATTAAAACCAATTTCATGCTTTTTATGATAAAACTGTTTTCAACTAAAATAAAAAGAAGAAAATATCATTAATTAATTCTCGCTGATAATAGGCCCTCTCCTGAAAAGAAATGAGTCTATGTGCTGTCTTAAGAGAGAACACTCATTGAGACAGTTGACTCTAGCCCCTGTCAATCCTATGCCAACAAGCAAACAATCTTCCAGACACAGAGCAACTCTCTTAGATTTTCTTCCCTGCAATCAAATCAGGAAGTTGACTGAAAATATCTCCTAACAAAATAAGAAAATAATCAACAAGGATAGAAATCCTATATCTAAAAGTTGTAAATGCAACATCAGAGATAAAAGAGGAGTGTCCTCAAATTCACGTAAGTATAAATATGTCATTATAGACTAAGGAAGTGTAAAGGCTAACTGCATGTGGAAAAGGAAAGCAGCCAATCTTAGAAGACTGTGGAACATGGCCCTACAGATGGAAACATCAAGAATGGAGACGGGGATAAGTAGGAGAGCTGGGGGGCTTGGTTGTAGTTAAAATATAAAATAAATAGTAAAATCATGCAAGAGTTTTGAATATCATTTTAAATAAATCTTCCCCTTAAATTCTAGATGGTTCATCTAGAATCTGATATTTCCTTTGGTAAGATTCCTGAAGTTCACAAATACTTGATTTCCAAGTCAACTTCATTTCCTTTCACATAATTCATAAAGAGATAGACTTCATATCTTCTCACCAAGACTATCATTTTATATTAAGTATTACCCTCTTTCTATGCAAATAACCACACTATCTATTTGCAAACCCTCCAGTCTTTCTTATGTTTATGTGCACAGCACTTCTCAGTAGTGGGGTCTGAGTGATTTATAAAAACTTTCATGCTAATACATTTCAAAAAGCCTAAGATGTTTACAGCAAGAAAAATCATTTCTCCATACATAATCAAGAAAAAATAAAGTACTAATAGAGTTTTCTCAGAAGCTTGGGAAATGTGGAATACTCTGACTATTGCAAGTGTTTTTAGGGAGAGAAATTTCAGCTAGAAACATGGGGAACAGCTATTCAATGTCCTTGCACAGCACCCCAGAAACTTAGCATTTGCCTTGGAGGCCATGGCTTCCACTCTTGTTCCTTATGTCCTTTGCTAGAGAAAATTTTTTGACATTGCTTGGAGTCAAAAAAGCAGCTGTTACACTTAGTCATCCCCGCAGTGGACCTGAGAGAGACCAGCTGTAAATGGTTAGGGGCTACACGTGCAAAGTCTTGTGTGTTCCTTCTCCTAATGGGATTAGATGAAAGTAAGAACAAAGTGTTAAAGGACTTTGAGATACCGCCTCATCCCAGGCAGAGTAGCTATCACAAAGAAATCTGTGGAAGGATGCTTAAAAGAAATCCCACACTAGCTCAAAACTGAAAAATGGATGCTTATTTATTTAGGGGTAAACTTACAAATCAGAATCCTCTGCTTGAACAGAGATCAGAAAACAAATCCCGCATCTGGGAAAGAGAGAGAGAGTGGATGCATGCTCTACATCAACATATGTAGTATAAGAGGCTGTGCCACAGTGGGTGGGTAACCACTGGCTTAGACTTCCTACAGCACCTCCCCTCTTGTTTAAATTAGAGAGTTGTAAGCCTAATACAAAATTATATACAATAAGAACAAATATATTAAATAATTATCCTATCCTAACTAGTTTAAGTCTTATATAATAAATAACTTGGCCAAGTCATGACAGGAAAGTAACTACAACTATCTAGTCTTCAACTCCATCAAAGATCTGAGGAGGGAAATAATATTACTTGAGTAAACAGGAAGTGCAATCAAGCAACTTCCAAAATGTGCAACAAAATGACAGACAACTGGCTACCTGGGCAATCATCCAAAGTCTCGTTTGCAACATTGAAACAACCAACTTTGGCTAAGGCCTAGAATAAGTGAGAGACCATTTTCAGAGGCCAGAAAAATTTCAAAACCATCTTACCCTGTCTTGGCAAGATTTGACAGTCCTGCTTATCCATTTCCAGATACCATGTGGCTTATCAGTGGTTGAGGCATGGACATTTCTTTGCCCAAAGGTCAATTTTGCCAAGAAGAAAACAAACTCCAAGTGGAGTGTCTTCAGAGTTCAACATTCTCTTGGGAATAGATGGGTGCTGTTAGGAAAAATCATGACTCACTTCAACAGAACCCTAAGTTATTTAAATGCCATACTCTATAGTTCTTTGAAGTGGTTGAAGAGTACCTATCTATGCAGAATATAATCTTTATGTATCTAAAGAACCTGATTAGTCTAACTATAAGTATAACAAACATAGATGTCTATTGATCTATAATTCTTAATACCTATATAACTTAAAGACTAAGTACTCATATTAGAATATTATACAATAAACAAATATGGAACAAATGAGAACAATGACCTCAAAATGTAAACAATGTATAAGTATCTTGATCAGAGGTAGAAATGTACATTGCAATATGATAGATACATATCAATATATAAAATATGTTTTAAGCATGCATGCTAAGAAACATGCATGCACATAATATTTAATATAATTTAACTTTGTATCAATATACAAGAATCTATACCAATATAATTGCTTATAGATAATAACTCACAAGTATTCACTATATTACTCACTATTATTATTAGTGTGAGTATGCTCATACTAATCTATTATCTCATCCAATTTTCCCATTTTTTCCAAAGAGATCCCTGAGCCTATAAAATTTCCCCCAACTCCCAACCTTATACCAATGGTAATCAACCCTTAAATGATGTCCCTCACCCTGAGGTTGGGAGAGGGGATGTCATCTTCTAGAAATAGTTCCAGCTGTCATGTTCTTTCTATGTGATCCTGTGAAAGTAAAATGATGGTTAAGTTCCAAGAACTTGAAACTTAAAATAACTGTCTGGTATAATTTGCAAGTAGTCTTTGGGCATTTGTAGGGTTATTCTGAAATTCTTCTTTGGAGGTCTGGCCAGAACATTGTAAGAAAGTGAACCATTTCAGCTAACCAAGTTGGAACCATCTTGAGCAGCTAGTACCCAAAACAGGTCTGATAGTAGTAGCACTATCAGAATCATGACATCATATCAACCAGGTGGAATTGTGGTTGTGGAGCCCCATCTTCTTCCTGGAAACTTCAAAGATTACTGCAGGAAAATTTATTGTTTGCTTTTTGGATAATTGCTATTAATTTCTCCTCCCGAAATAGCATAGGCTCTTTGCCATGGTTCATTGTCTTCCCATAACATTTTTATTTCATCAGTAGTGAAAGACACTATAATCTCTGCTGGGTCTATACCTGCTATTTTACAAAGTCTCAATTTGCCTTTTATAATTAATTCAGAGACTTTTTCCACATAAGTTTTTAATTTTTTACTTGATTTATGTGGTAAAAAGATCCATTCTAAGATAATGCCATGCCTCTGTATTAAGATTCCTGTAGGAGAAATTCTGAAAGGCAATATGACTAGAATACAATTGAGATTTGGATTTACCCTATCCATATGTGCCTCCTCTAATTTCTCCTCAAAAAATGTCGATTCCTTTTCTGCTTCAGCTGTTAATTCTCTGGGACTATTCAAGTCTTTATCATCATCTAAGCTTTTGTTTAAATGAATTATTAGATTGGGTGTTATCCCAACAGCCAGTTGTAGACTGGAAATGTCTCCTAATAATCTTTGAAAGTCACTAAGAGACCACAACAGGACTCTCCTAATTTGTGCCTTTTGTGTCCTAATTTTCTGCAAACATATTTTATAACCTAGGTAATTGACAGACTCTCCTCTCTGTATTTTTCAGGAGGAATTTGTGATCCCCATTTTGGCAAAACTTTCTTTTTATTTATTTATTTTTTTAATATAATTTTTTTTATTGAATGTTTGAAGAAATAAGAAAGTTTTGCCAAGAAACAGCCTACTTGGCAAAACTTTCTTATTTCTTCAAACATTCTTTCTAAAGTATCCATGTTTGAATCAGATAGCAAAACGTCATCCATGTAATGGTAAATTATAGACTTAGGAAATTGCTTACATATTATTTCCAATGGGTGACTGTTGTAGTGAGAAGTGGCGGGCTGTGTTCCCGGCACCCGGTCGCCCAGTTAGCTTACACTTGAAATAATTACATGAAAATTGTATTCATTTAAACACTGCCTGGCCCATTAGTTCTAGCCTCTTACTGGCTAACTCTCACATCTTGACTCAACCCATTTCTAATAATCTGTATGTCACCACGAGCTCGTGGCTTAGCAAGAAAGATTCAGCATGTCTGACCTGGCAGATTCATGGTGGGCGGCTCTCTGCCTTTGCCTCCTTTCTCCCAGCATTCTGTTCTGTCTACTCTGCCTATCTAAGCTGCTGTCCTATCAAAAGGCCAAGGCAGTTTCTTTATTTAACCAATAAAAGCAACACATAGGAAGAAGATCCTCCTACATCAGCTGACTTACAAAGTATTGGCACAGTGTGGAGCTATTGAGTATTCCTTGTCGGAAGATAGTCCATTGATATCTTCTAGTAGGGTGAGAATTATTATCAGTAGGCACTATGAAGGCATTTTTTTCTCTATCCTTTTCTTGTAAAGGTTGTAAAGAAACAACCTTTCAAATCAACAACTATAAGAGGGCATCCTTTTGGTAATAGAGAAGGCAGAGGAATTCCAGATTTTAGAGGGCCCATAGGTTGAATTACCTTCTTGATAGCTCATAGGTCTGTCACCATTCTCCATTTACCAGATTTCTTGTCTTTCTTTCTTCCTTCCTTCCTTTCTTTCTTTCTTTCTTTCTTTCTTTCTTTCTTTCTTTCTTTCTTTCGTTCTTTACAAAAAATACAGGAGAATTCCAAGGGCTGGTTGATTTTCAATATGGTAAGTACCTAATTGCTCTTGTACCAGCTGTTCTAAAGCCTGCAACTTATCTTCAGCTAGAGGCCACTGCTTAACCCATATAGGCTTCTCAGTTAACCATTTTAAAGGTAGGGCTGTTGGTACCTCTAAAGATTTACTAATTGCTTTATGTTCTGGTAACCTTTGTGTATAGTATCTTATAATATTCTTCCCAGAATTATGAGTTCCTGGGACTGTATAAAAATGTTAATCTGGGTATTCCACCAGATGTCCTGTTTGCAGAGTTGAGACTACAAGTAATCCAACTGGTGGCGACAGAAATGGTTCTGTGCTGCTTTGATTTCTGAGCCACTTTAGTTTTCTGCCTTGGTACTGGTTAAATGCTGAGAAATATGCTTTTCTTGACAAATTAAAAGCAATTAAATCAATTCCATACAAGGAGCAAGAAAACCAGAACTCACAGGCAGGGAGCAGAAACCAGAAGCTGCACAAGTCACCATGCAGCAAGGAACCGCACCAGGGAACGTGGCAGTCGTGTGTGCACTTGGGAAATTTCCAAGTCCTGGGGGAGCATGATAGTAAGCAGTGTTCCTCTACAGCTTCTGTTCCAGTTCCTGCTTTGAGTTCTTGCCTTGGCTTTCCTCAATGATGGACTGTGATCAGGACCCTCCCCACAGGCTGCTCTTGGTCCTGATTTCTACCATACCACTAGAAACCTAATTAACCACAAAGTCTTTGAGGGGCTACCTTACTTTATCCAGGTGTGTGGTTGGTGTGTCTCTGTGTGTCTGTGTTCATTACAAAAAGTGTTCTTTATTTAAAGATGGAGGAGGAGGAAGGTTTAATGACCATAGTGGAAGCTAGAATCAGGAAACAGAGAAAGATGATGTCATGGACACCCTGTGCTCATTTGATCAATAGATTCAATCTTTTATTTAATAGCAATAATGTTATTTCTGTTGCTGCTTTGGTTTGGTTTTTGTTTGTTTGTTTGTTTGAACCGCCTCCTATCTCTGGTGTCAGGTATGTAGGATTAATAAGGTAAACTTATTTTTATGGTTTTTGGTTTGGTTTTTCTTTTTCCCTAATTTTGCAATTTGGTTAGTAGAAATCAATGCAACAAAATAAGAAGTGTAATTGTGGTCACTCAATACACCCCTATAATCCAGTCCCAAGGGAGGCTAGAACAGGGAGATTGCCATACCACATCCAGTGAGCTATTTCATTGGCAGCCATTTAATTATCTTTTATAATGAATGGGCTTCTCAAAGTGCTTGAAGCTGCTCAGACAAATCAATGAGGGGCTTGTAGGAGCCCCAATCTATAGCTTGTCTGTTAGAACTGGTAAGATAACCTGGATGTTTACCTCGCCATCTGAAGTGAGGGGGGCAGTTTGGGGATACCACCATGGGGCCAGACACTATTTCCAGGTCAAATGTCAAAGCTGTTTTGGCTTACAGGTCACCCAGCTGGTTTCCAGTGCTTTAGAACTGCTTTCTTGGAAGATAGGGAAACACTGGCTCAAGTCAAAGAGAGAGGTGTATTTCTTGCTAAAGAAAATAATTTGGGACCACAAAGACTATCTTGCAATCTTACTCATATGTGTCTTATAGAAATGTGTATTTTGTGAAGAGTAGAATAGTGGTTACCAGACACAGTGGAGAACAGAAGTAAGTAGAAAGGTTGAGAGCGTGGCCAGCACATACCATGTCAGATACGAAGAAGAAGTGCTGGTGTCCTGTGACATACTGGAGGGATATATAGTCAAAAAGAGGACATTGTAGCTGTGACAATGGATTCCAAATGACAAACATTTAAAATGGTGTAATAGTAGGCATAAACGAATTAAAAGTCACATTTTAATTCTCATATATTCTTATATATGCAATTATTATATCTCATCCAAAAAATAAAGTTAAAATATAATAGGGTGGTCAGCAGAGACATATATCAGGGACGAACAGTCAAGCTGGACTGAGAACTTAGCATCTAGCCCTGCAGAAAGGCATTACCTGGAAATTCATCATGGAACGTATAGCCACCCAGTGTGGGGAGGTGTATGATGAACTTGGGGTCCCAACCAAGGTCAGTATGGCTGGGCAGTGTGAGAGAATGAGTGAGTGTCCTCTGGAAAAATGACTGGAGACAAGTTGCCAGGTCTTACACCAAATGGTCTCAAGGGAGTCTGCAACTGTGGCCTTATTTGGAAAATGGATCTTTTCAAGTGTGATTTACTCAACAATCACGAGATGAAGTCATCTTGAATCAATGCAGATCTCAAAGCCAAGACCAAATATCCCTAGAAGAGAGCATAGAAAAGAGTCATGAAGATCGAAGCCATGCAAAGCTTGGAGCCTCCGGAATCGGCAGTGATAAAGAACGATTCTCTGGGTACTTTCATTGCAGACTCCTGTACCCCATACTGGGAGAAGATGCAAATACACTGTTTTGTGCCATCTAATCTCTGGTGATTTGTTATAAAAACACATTTGCTGATGGTTCCATCTGTTTTCTTTTCTTAGATTCTTTCTCTTTTGGAACAACCTGGAAACAGCAGGTGGATAAGAGAGAAAGGGGAGGATGGACGGCAGACTCCCGAGAAGCCAAAGAGAAAGGGGAGGATGGAC
>NC_022012.1:18160321-18169011 GCF_000317375.1 Microtus ochrogaster
GAGAGAAAGGGGAGGATGGACGGCAGACTCTCGAGAAGCCAGAGAGAAAGGGGAGGATGGACGGCAGGAGCCTGACTGAGGGTCCTCCTGTGCCATGCTGCACCAGTCCTGGTCCCAGAAGGCAGCCAAAGGCTCGCATTGCTTACTTCAGAGATAATGGTTTCCATGAGTTAGGGATGCTCAATCCTTAAAGGATGCATTATTTTTAATGTCTTTGATACTTTTGGCCCCTCTCATATGTTTGAACAGCTGTATTTAATGTGTCAGAAAAACAGCCTTTGTTTTTGCATTTTGCTCTATCTCTTGCTTGTTGTCTGTACTAACCAGGGTTCCTAGAATAACAGAAATCATAGAAGGAATCTCTTTCTTTCAATACATATACATATATGTATATATAGGTTGCATATATGCATATATATTCCTATATATGTGCACACACACACACACATGTGAATTTGTTGGAATGACTTAGAGGCTGCAGTCTAGCTAGTCTAACTGGAATTAAAAAGTCCAGATATCCAGTAGTTGCTCAGTCCACAAGTTTGGATATCTCCGTTGGTCTTCTGTGTATGCTGGAATCACAAAGAAGTCGGCCAGTGAAGAACAAATTCCTGGGATGTTGAGGGCAAGCAGGAAAAGATCAAAAGCTTCCTCCTTTGATGTCCCTACACTGGTTTCCAGGAGAAGATTTGGCCCAGATAAAAGGTGTATTTTCCCACCTCAATACCCAGATGAAAGGTCTGAACTAAAAGTAAATTTACCTACTTTAAAGCAAATAAAAAATCTTTCACAGGTGTGCCCTCCATTTCTGGATTGTAATTCATTCCAGATGTAGTTAAGTTGACAACCAAGAAGAGTCAATACCAGTACATCCCTTGTCAATTTGACATACAATCACATGTCTTTACGTCATGATTAATTTCTCAATGAAAACAATAACCATGTTATAACAACAGCTAAACATAAATATCCCTTATACAGGCACAAGCACATTATATATTTACTCAGGCCATAATTATGCCAAACATGATTTAACTATCCTTCATACAACCACAAACACATTATAAATTTAGAATAGGAGGCAATGTCCCTTGGGGGACAGTCTTTTAGTACCTCAAATTTAAATATAATAACCTATGGTATTCTATAATAGATTTTATAACACATGATAAAGAAATTTAAAGAAAACAAATATCTGTACAAAAGCATTCTTAACAAAATACAACAGAAACACTCATGACCCCTATAATTCTTATTTCTTCAACTGCTCATGTGGCCTTAGCTGGTATGTATAACTACCTTCCTCTAATACCCATTCTATATTTCTTTTTACCTTTGACAACAGCCTCTGCATGCTGTGGCTATTTTCCTGCAGGAGTGACCCATAACTTCATTCCTGATGGGTCTGTACTCTTTGTCATCCTGCCTGAATTAGGCTGTTAGAGTTTTCCATTGACTTTAATCACAAGACATGGGGCACCAAGAGATGGCCTAAAGGATCTCCTACACTCCAGACATAATGCTTCTTACCTCCATGTAGAGAGACAATCCATTTTCCCCATAGTAATCTGAATCAGTCACCCCTCCAGACACTGTTATTTTTTTCTTAGCCTGTTGGTTTAAGGACATCAGAAGACAAAGTGCCCAGAGAAAAGTCCGAGCTTCCAGTTTTTTGGAATATTTGTGGTGGCTCCTGGCAGGAGTGCTCCCACCTCTGGAACCAAAACTTCTAGACCAACATGAGAGCAGGAAGCAAAAATTTTCCTAGTGAGTCACTAAGAGTAATAGTGAATAAAGCTGTCCCCTCTTTCCACCTCTTCATTCCTGGACCCATGGATTCTGGCTATGGGAGAAATATATTACATTATTTGCACAATATATTACATGCTGATTCAAAGCATGTACTGCTTTCTGGGGAACACTGCCCCTTCTTTTTAGCTAGGGTTTCTATAGTCATGACCATGACAACTCTTATAAAGGAACACATTTAACTGTGTCTGGCTTTCAGTTCAGAGGTTTAATCCATTGTCATCATATTGGGAAGAATGATGGCAGACATTGTGCTGGAGAAGAAGTCAAGAGTTCTACATCTGGATACATCTGGATTGGCAGGCAACAGAAACACACACACACACACACACACACACACACACACACACACACACACACACACACTGGACCTGGTTTGAACTTCTGAAGCCTCAAAGCCTGCCCTTGGTGACACACTTCCTTCAACATGACCACACCTACTCCAACAAGGCCACGTGTCCTAATTCTTTCACATAATGCCACACTCTATGAACCTTTGAGGAACATTTTCATTCAAGCCACCACACTGTCCATCAAACTTTGTCCTCACAGACAGGAGAAAGTATGTTAAGCTCCAGATCCTAGGGCAGAATTCCCCACTCCTGCTCTGAAGTGGTGTCTTCTTCCCCAAGGGAGTGGGAATTGGGTAGGAGGCAGCCGTGGATCATTTTCTTTGAAAATTATTTGTCCCTGATGACTGGTATGTATGAGTGTTGTCTTCCTCAAGGAAAGCCAGGCCTGCTTCCTTGAAGATATTGGAATGGACCTCAAGGGACGCTTTCTCAGCTCTCCAGGGAGGTCATAAGGCCATCATTCTTGAGTTTCCAGTGCGGCATGCAGCAGAGTACTAGAGGGTCTGGATGCCCATCAGTGGTGGAATGTGTGCGGCCAGTTCCTTATTTGTTTGTTTAACTGCAAGAAATCTCACCCAGAATGGAGCTGGAAAGAAATGAATGATCACGATATCAGCACAGCTGGTTCACCAGCAGCAGAGCACCAAGGGATGATCTGAAAGGAGAGGCTCAAGAGGGAGAAAAATGGGAACTGTACAGCAGAGAGGCTGTTGCCGCCAGAGCACAGAAGACTGCTGCCCAGAGCTGAGTGGCCACCAAAGCACAAACCCAGAGAAGCCAGAAGTCTTCATGTCCTAGTTACTCTGGGTTGTAGGTGTATGCATCAAGTGGCAGCAATCCTCACCCTCATTTTTACATAATAAATCAAATCCTGACTAACAGAAGACGTGCTAAAAATCATAAAAAGTATGTGCACTTTAAGATGTTACAGCAAGGGTCTGGGAAGATGGGAATCTCATAACCACTTAGATCTCTAGCTCAGGGGGGCTGGGATGTCTCTGATCTCCTCGGGCATCTGTACTCATGTATAGATACCCATGAAAGGACACACACAAATAATTTAAAATAATGATAATAATATTAACCATGCTTGATAACAAAATCAAAGCTCCCTCACCAATGTCATCAGATGTCTCTGGACTAATGTTAAACTGGTCACATAGAATATCATCAAGCCCAAACCCATCCAAGAACATTCTCAAATTCTCTGTTCCTTTACTGTGCTGAAAATTTCCGGACCTTGGATGCCTTTCATAATTCTCCATGGTGACTTACTAGGTTGGGTGTATCTCAGGATTACTCTGTCTTATCACTTGAGAGTGAGGTCAAAAATTCTGTAGGTAGCTCATGCAATTTGTTCGGTGGAGAGTAACACTGGGAACTCCTGCTCCACACGCAACTGGCTAACATCAGAGAAGACTTTCTCGGGTTTCCATTCCACTCCTATGCAAATTCTTCATCAATCCAAAGTCTAGCAAAAGTTGACGGGAACAGCCGCAGAAACAGAGCACACAGTTTCAGGAAACATTAAATAATGCTTGAGTAAGAGGTTATCAGGGCCAAGGAGTGTGAGGGGAAGAACTCTCTAAAAGGCAAGGTCACATGGGCGTGAGAGGGCAGGGCTGAGAGTGAGAGGAAGGAGGGTAGCAGGATTGTGTGTTGGGAGTCCTGTGGTCTAATTTCACATCAGCATACAAATGCTTGTCCAATGTGTCTCCATAAGACAAGACTCATGACGATCGTCTCTCACTGGGCAAGAACCAATGCTGAGACCATGCGGTCTGCCATGTTCTCTTCTCTCTCATAATACTGATGATTCTTCTGGCTGTTTTCAGTGTCACTTTGTCAGTCATACAGGGGACAGATTCATTGCCTGAAACCCCATGTTTTTCTCCAATATTTCCCAGTACAGTTTGTTGGGAACTGATGCTTCTTGAGTTTCTTAGCTGGAAATACTAGCTGTCACCCAAGACCCTGAGAATGTTTCTGATTCAGTGCTGACAATATCAGAGGCAATAAAAGTTAATGAGCACCTATAAGGAACCAACACAGGGGACATTAATTACACCTCCTAATTCTGGGGAAAAAAACATTAACATAGAAAAATAGTACCTCATCAAAGTCCACCCTTTATAGAGAGACTTAGGCATGAAGGACCCTTCCGTAGGAACAAGGGAACATCTGGAGAAGTATATGAACTGTATTCATGCAACTTATGGCAAATCACTATTTCTATAAATATATTTGCTATGTTTTGAATGATATTGTTCTTGAGAATGTATGCCCATGTTTGTCACCTTTAAGTTTTGTAAGGACAGGATGTGGCTTGCTTGATATTTAGCCAAGTTACCAAAATGCTGAAGGTTGTTTTGGTTTAAAGTTTGTTTTGATGTAAAAGTCGGGATGAAATGTATTCATTTTTACTGAGGTTAATCTTGGAGGATGGGGAAAACATGTTTGTTTTTGAAGTATAAATGAAGATGAACTGAGCTATTCAGGGCCGGCTCCTTGTGTGAAACTCATCCAGTGGTTGGACAGTTCTTTGGGCTAATGCCCCTTCCCTGTCTCAGGATCTGAACCTGGTTGCAGTGGGATCACAGCAACTGTATAGAACCACTTCTTGAAGTGGTTTTGTCCCAAGTATGCCAGCTTCAGTGGTCCTCCCAACCAGCTTGTTAAATAGATTTCTATTTCCTGGTAGTCAGTGATAACTGTTACATACTAATATTCTGCTGTCTTTGAATAAAAGATTGCAAGGAAAACATTTGCAGGAGCAATTTCTTGATGATGAATATATCCAAGAAAGTTTTTCCTCAAGGCTTATCTGAAGCAATTTCTTTGAAACAGAAGAAATCCCCAAAAGAATTGGTCTCATCCTGGATTGAGAGCTTCATAACACAGGCAAATTCCAAAGAAATCCTCAGAGGTCACCAGTGTGCAAGGATCCCACAGAGGAAATCAACAACATTTAATGGTCTCTTTTAGAGAATGACATGTTTCTCTTTTAAAGAAAGGGTTGATCTAACAATTGCCACATAGGAAACGGGGCAGCAAGATAAACCAATACATCATCTGTTGTGGAGCCTGGCATAACAACAAAGGCTGAAGAGCATCTCACTGGATAGAGAGATGATGAACAGTCAGGCTCACATCAGCGCAATCCATGCTGCTTCCCATGTGTTAAGAGCATCCTGCCCAGAGACCTCCGAAAAATGAAGTGCTGTGCACACTTGTTACGACCAAGTCACTTGCCTATCTGAACATCCAGCAGTCATGTCTTTAGCTTCTTTCTATAGTGTCACAGTGAAGCAGGATCATGTGGTCATTGTGACTATGCTTTCAATGACTACACCTGACTCAGCAAAAGGACAGTAGTAACCTGGTGCCTCTTTGAAGGCACAGAGCTAATCCCAAGAGGTATGACCTTGGGTGGTGGCTTGAATGAGAATATCTCCCATAAGCTCATATGGTAGACTACTTGGTCACTAGTTAGTGGAAAGGGGCTAAGAACTGTGAGCTTACTGGAGGAGGCTTTGAGGTTTCAAAAGCCCACTGCACTCCCAATTAGCTCTCTCTGCATTGTGCTTGAGGATCAAGACATAAGCTTCAGTACCATTGCCTGCCTTTATGCTGCCGTACTCCTGCATGGATTCTAACCCTCTGAAACTATAAGGCTTAACTTAGAAGGTCTTTCTTCTATTAAATGCCTTTGTCAATGGGTCTGATCACAGCAATAAAATAGTAACTAAGACACCTTGCAATGGTTATCTGAAGAGCAGAAAGAGAAAGCCATGTTTACCCATGCTCTCTGGCTCTTTCTGTTAGCTGGATCAAAAAAAAAATGATGAGGCCTTAGGAGTATTAAATTCCAAGTACAAGAGAGTTGACTGTCATGCTGACACCCGTTGGGTGACAAAACTTTTCTTGGGGAAACATTATACACATGTCTACTCACCCAAGACAGGGAGCTCACAACAGACCAAAGTACTAATACCACCCAACGTTCAACTTGGAGAACCAAAGAGTTTTATTGGTCTTTCTTTCTTTCTTTCTTTCTTTCTTTCTTTCTTTCTTTCTTTCTTTCTTTCTTTCTTTCTTTTGGGGGGGTGGTTTTTCAAGACAGAGTTTCTTTGTAGCTATGGAGCCTGTCCTGGAACTAGCTTTTGTACACCAGGTTGGCCTCGAACTCACAGAGATCCCCTCTGCCTCCCGAGTGCTGGGATTAAAGGCATGCACCACCACCACACAGCTTGTTGGTGTTTCTTACAGGAATATGGGTGATAGGTTACGTAAAGGAGCAGAAATTATTCAAAGACAGATGCATTACCAAAGCCCACCCTAGCATGGGATGACAAGTCACAAAAATTGGGAGCCTGGAACACACTGCATAGCCTGCAAAAAGTTCAACAGGTTGGAGACTGTCCTTTCTAAGTGACTATTGGTCTAACCTTCTTCCAGGCAGCTTGCTGGCCCCTGCTTCTTCCAGACGGCTGATCTTGTCTCAGTGTCTTCTTTGCAGCTTGGCTTGTCTAAAAATGATGTTCAGCAGTTTTTATTCCTTATTCTACAAGGGAGGATCCTAGTGAATCTTGTCAGCTTCAGTGACTTCCTAAAACTATTTGAATTGCTTACTTTCTGGTTTAAGGAGGTTAGGAGCTTTTCTGCAGGATGTAATGTTAAAGTATCAGAGGAAACTGCTACACAGTTATGAGAGATCAGTCTATGAAGGAGAAATTAGCTTCAGGTCACATATTACAATCTGCTTGTTACAATAAATCAGCCCCCTCAAACCCATCAAACAGGCATGAGCATTTTAGGCTCAGCCTATAGAATTAATAGTGCATGTGAGTTATTCACAGAGGCACATCTCCACTCTGTTGGAACTCTAACCTGCACCTCACTAGGCCAGCAGCAGCTTAGTCTGGCTCAGACATTTAAACTATGAAAAACAGCTTGAACTTGACCCAAGTGCAGATGCATAAGAAAACGAACAGTGTTTTAAGCAAGGACGTGATATGAGAAGGGTTGCATTTCAGAGTGGCCAGACGTACAAGTTAGAAACTAGAGACAGGAAACTAAGGGAGAGAAGGTATAGACAGAGTGTGGCAGATGTGCCCAAAATACTTCAAGGAAAGAAAAGGTGGTGTTGAGTGTGTATATATTTACAAGATGTTAGTGGAGGCAAAGAGAGCCCGCTCCCGAGATAGACAGAGTGAATTAGTTACTGTGATAAGACACCATGACGGATGCAGCTAATAGGAAGGGTTTATTTCACATATGGTCCCAAAACAGTAAGAGTCCATTCTGACTGGGACACATGGACACTGTGGTTAGTGCAGAAGCTAAGAACTCATGTTTTGAACTGCAAGTAAAAAGCAGAAAGTGAACTCAAGATGATGTGAATGTTTAATTTAAACAGCTACCTCTAATGGTACTTTCTCCAAGAAGGCCATGTCTCCTAGACCTCGTAAATAGTACAATCAATTGGGAACCAAGTGTTCAAATACTGCAGACTATGGGAGATCTTTCTCATTCAAACTGTCAGAGATATATGTAGGGAAGGAGGAAAAACGATGAAAGGGAGGTACAAAACGTGAAGTTGTAAGGAGTGGATTGTAAACAGAGTCTAAAAGACCTAAAGGGCAAAGGAAGGGAAGCTCTGATATTCAGTTAACAAGAACCATGGCTTGGGCAGTGGCAGAGGGCAGGAACAGCAACATAAGTGGCTCTAGGCTAAGGAACAGCTATGGTGGGAGGATGTGGGAACAAAGCATAGAGACAGCTCCTTCAGGACCTTCGGCTGCAGCAAACAAACAAAAAGGTATGTGAAGAAAGGAAAATAGAGGTTGAAGGAATGTCCTGCCTGCTTTTATGTGTTTTTTTCTTTTAACATAAAGAAATCATGCCAGTGCCATTAGAAAGGAACATGAAGTGAGCAGAGAGAATTTCAGAGCAAGTGACCCATGAAGATGCTGTCCAGGGTAACCCCTGCAGCAGTGGTGGGGAAATTAGCCATCAGCAGAAGAGAAAAGAGGAAGAATAACCACAAGTACCTCATGTTTGGCATGAGGACAGTTAATGTGAGCCAGAGCACTTACATTGTCTGTGAAAGGAACAGCAGAAACATCTCTTCAGCCTCCTGTTCCCATTGCTGCTAGTTAAAGGGAGCAAATTGCTCTTGCTAAGTGTGATTCAGAGGAGTCCTACACAGGAAACAGACTAAGCAGGATCCAGAGTAAAACCTCGAGAAATTGCTCAATTATACAATCTAGTGGCACATAGCACAGGCTTTGGACAAGAAGAGGAAAGCTTTGTTTTTCCAGTTCTCCTGTGCTATAGCTGTGTGGTTGTCCAGTTCTCCTGTGCTGTGCTGTGCTGTGCTGTGCTGTGCTGTGCTGTGCTGTGCTGTAGCTGAGTGGTTGTCCAGTTCTCCTGTGCTGTGCTGTAGCTGTGTGGTTGTCCAGTTCTCATGTGCTGTAGCTGTGTGGTTGTCCAGTTCTCATGTGCTGTGCTGTAGCTGTGTGGTTG
>NC_022012.1:18169158-18176016 GCF_000317375.1 Microtus ochrogaster
TGTGCTGTAGCTGTGTGGTTGTCCAGTTCTCCTGTGCTATAGCTGTGTGGTTGTCCAGTTCTTGTGTGCTGTAGCTGTGTGGTTGTCTATTTCTCCTGTGCTGTAGCTGTGTGGTTGTTCAGTTCTCCTGTGTTGTAGCTGTGTGGTTGTTGAAATTCTCCTGTGCTGTAGCTGTGTGGTTGTTGAAGTTCTCCTGTGCTGTAGCTGTGTGGTTGTTCCACTTCAGTGTAACAGAGCTGTAGCAGGAGGCCACTTGTTTGTTTCCTGGCCACCCAGCACTCAGACCTGAAATAACCACACAGAAACTGTATTAATTAAATCACTGCTCAGCATATTAACTCTCACTTTTTATTGGCTAGCTTTTCCATCTTAATTTAACCCATTTTCATTATTTTATATTTTACCATGAGGCTCGTGACCTACCAGCAAGGTTCCAGTGTATCTGTCTCCTACAGTGTCTCCATGGCTTCTCCCTAACTCCATCTCTTTTCTTCCAGCATTCAGTTTAGTTTTCCCCACCCAGCTCTACTCTACCCTACCACAGGCCTAAGACAGTTTCTTTTTTAACCAATGGTATTCACAGCATACAGAGGGGAATCCCATAACACAGAGCTGGGTAGCTGTACCCAGATTGCACGACTGCTTCAGATGTACGTATAGAATGGGGCAGGCAGTAGTCTTCAGAAGGCTTTGGCTTCATCATCATCACCTATAGAGCTAATGAAGAGATGCCTTCCTGTGTCAAGGGTGAAAATTTAGGGGCTGCAGATGGAGCTGGAGACGTAAAGTCCCTCGGGACTTGGGAGAAACTAGGTTTCAGTAGGAGCTCTTTTCTGTGAGAGTGTGGGATGAAGGGAAGAAGGGAAAGAGGCTGCAATCAACACACACAGCTGCCCTCTGCCTCCTCTATCAGCTTTCACGTGCATGCATGCCTTTGACATGCTCTGGCTCCTGTATCAGTTTTGCACACATTGTCGCTGTCACCTCTGAGGCCACGCACTTCTGCTATGCTGAATTATCACAGCTTTAGAGCAAAGGTTGACTGGTAGCTCTCAGCTCAGAGGCATGTGATATAGTGTACTGTTTATGTGGTTTTCAAATTCCCAAATCTTTAATGATTCTGATTCTTAGATACATTTTAATTGTTATTTATGATTTTCACAGGCCAAGGGGGGAAAAGGAATTAAGAAACAAAATGTGACTGCTGCTATTTAGTAAAGACCAGTGACACAATGATGTAGAAATATCAGCATCTTTGAGAGTAGCACAGCCTTTCTTGGCTCTTTTGTGCTTGACTTGTGAAGCCAGGGTCCTAGAAACTCAACAGGGATAAAAGCCACTCTATGCCAGAAGCTTCCAGGTTCTAGTCTCACAGACTCAAAGAATGAAATTCATGAACCAATTAGGGAGAGTTTTAGAAAAAGAAAGTACTTATTATCTGGAGTTTAAGAGTGGAAGGCAGATCTGCTAGCCAGCAGGAGTCTCCAGCAGTAGGGCACCTCTGGGCATTAGGGGATGAGCTGGTCAGTCCAGTTCTCTTCAAAGGCATCTCATTTTTGGTTGTGTCCTTAGTATCATTTCTAGGATAGAGCTATGCCTTTAGGGAGTAGAAAAAAGAAACCTCAGACCCCTTCCTGATGTCTCCAGCCACAGACCAAGCAGAAACAGAGACAGCTTCAGCTTGGATTCTTCTGGTGTCACTGGCCTCCAGCAAGGACATGGCTCTGATACTGGTCAAAACAGTTTCGGCTTTTGGGTCATTTGGGAGAGAGGGGATTTATCCCAAACTGACCACTCAGTTCCTACCCCTTGTTCATATCAAGTATCATAACGAGCGTCAAGTTCATAGCAGTGTCGCTCTACTAGAACCCCAGCCCCAGGAATATTTGGAAGTATAAGCATGTAATGATGGAGACTGTAATTATCTACAGTGTATTATTACCAAAGCTCATTGTTGATGCTACCAGCTTAAGGCTGGGGTTCTCCGCCAATCGTCACACAGTTCTGACATCATACACCAAGCTCTGCTCTCTGGCTGCACTGAACACTCACACTTTTCTGGCAAGAGCGAGATGCACCCGGTCACTTTGTTCACCATGCAGAGCCAGAGGGATGGCAGTGGAGATGGCTGCCTGCATTGAAGACAAAAATCTCTAACCGAAGATCTGATGAGTTGGAATTCATCTTGGCTACTTTTTTCATCATGCAGATAGGAAAATACACAAGAGTTGGGTTTTTAGATGACAGCTCATTAAGCCACAGCATAGCGAAGGCAGGACATTAAGGGAGATCAGGGGTGTGGCCACAGCTCTGCTCCCAGTTTCAAGCCCAGGGACTCATTCCACTTGCTTCTGTTAAGAAGTGTAGCTCTGAGCTCAGAGCAGGGAACAAAGTGGCCTGCAGAGAATAATAGGCCTCTTCTGGCTCCAGAGTCCTGCTGCTCTTCACCTTGGGTAATAATACAAGGAACTTGCTGCTCTATTCAGTGAAACGGGAGCCTCATGAGCAAATCACGAAAGCTGGAAGATTGCAACAAGAACCTTGCACTGCTAATGCTTAAAATAGCCCCTTTAGTTTGCAAAGCTGTAGGAAAATGACCCTAACATATGTGAATTTCCATCTCTATACTTGAGAGGGTTGTTCCCAAGCCTTTCTATTCAACTCATTATGGTCCCAAAATAGCATATACGGAAAGTTGTAGCCGTGAATGAAAACCCCAGCCTTCTCTCTTTAAATTAACGTTTTGATTGAGGTAGTGATGCCATACATTTTTATAGAACATATAAAGAAACTAAAAACTTTAGAACCTAATTTTTCTTATGAGACAGTTGTGGTTACCAGTGTGTCTTACCTTCTGAGAGCTTTCACCCATTCCCCTCCATGCAAACAGTGAAGGGCACACAGGTTTCTAACATTGTATAGAGCCATAAAGCCACCATATGAATATTTTTGTCTTCCTTGTTACTAAACACAATTCAAAACATAATCAGCAAATACTAATGTTTATCTAACTGAATAAGTGAATGTAGAAAGTTCAAAGTGATATCAATTTAAGATTCTTTTACATGTGGTGACTATCTGTAGCCAGTGATGGGTATAAGTTTTATATGTTTACGTGCATCAATATTCATATGATACAAGCAGGACTGAAAATAGTAAATGCATCTCTCTTTCTCATTCTTCCACATATTCACATGCACACACACACAGATTCACTATAAACACACACACACACACACACACACACACACACACACACTTCACCATTCTGCCCTCTGCATTTCTGCCTTGCCGAAGCAAAGAGAAACTGGCTCTAAACAAAATGCTGAACAGAGTCACAGGTGCTGACCCACGTGTTTCCTGCTGTGCAGTGTGCCTTCTGTGCAATGTGCACTGCCTTCCAGGAGTCTCAGTCTGGCTTTCCCTCCCTGTGGAGCTGCTTGTGAATTGAAAGCCAGCCTGACAAAATCATCGAAGAGAGCAGAGCACTTATGTCAAAGTCCCTCTTCTCTCGTTGTGCTAAATGAAATAAAGGAATGGCTCACCCGAGGCCCTTTACAGGAAGAAATGGGGCATGGCCTGTGAGTCAGTGGCGTGCCGTTTACCCACACCTGTTCCCGGCTCTCTGAGGACTGTCTTCATGGCCGTGGAGCTACAGGAGCTCTTCAACAATCAGTTTTTAGCCATAAAAATCAAGAAAAATAATCTCTCCATGGAAGTGAAGTCAATGAGTTTAGTGCACAGTGTGAAGAAACTTCCATTTCACATGCACCTAGACGGGAAGAAAGGACTAAATGCACAATCTTCTAGTGTTTGCCCCTGGTGTTCCAAGTCTGTGAGGTCCTGAAAACCTTCCTTGGCCAGTGTGGTCCCCTCATCTAAATGTCTATAGATTCCTGACAAATGTTTTTACAGAGATAGGCAGATATTGCTATGTTTGACTCAGGTAAATTTGGGGTCAGTCTCCTTTAATAATGTATATATTACCTTAATGATAGGAAGACATCTTATTTCACATATTTAATTGGCTTTTGAAAGTTTAGAAGTTCACAGTGGGTAAGGCATGCTGGTGCCTGGGAAATGAAAGCACAGAGGTCATCCTTGGCTAGAATGAGTTGGGGGCTAGCCTGAGCCACAGGAGACATTGTCTCAAAAAATACCAAATCAACAACAAATATTATAATAGCTTTTAAAAGCTGATAGTTCATTTATTCTCTGGAACTTGGAAGTTGTCCCTTCCAACAAACAAGAAAGCATAGTCTTAGTGTTCTCTTGCTGTGAAGAGACACCATGGCCAAAGCAACTCATAAAAGAAAACATTCTGCTTTGGACTTGCTTACAGTTTTGGAGTCTGTTGTCATCACGGCAGGAAGGAAAGAGGCACAACAGGAGCAGTCAGCAGCAGTAGCTGAGAACTTTACATCTTGATCCTCAGGCAGTAGCAGTCACAGAGAGACTGCCTGGTGTGGGCTTTCTGTAATCTCAAAGCCTACCCTTAGATACACACTTCCTCCAACAAGACCACACCTACTCCAACAAGGTCACATCTCCTAATCCTTTGAATCTTCTCAAATAGTGCCAAGCCCTGGGGACTGAGCATTCAAATATGTGACACTGTTCTTATTCAAACCACTCCAGATGAACAGAAAAGTAAAACTCTGGAAGTCTAGATGCTGTTTACCTTCCTTCATCTGGACTAAGCCAGTCCTCGAGACCCTTGAGCCTGTCTGATTACCCAAGAATGAGATTTCAGGATGGCAGCAGTCCCATCCACAGCACTGAATGCAACCAGACTTGAGCACCTAACAGATTCACTCTTGGTCTGTACTTCCCATAACCATCTTCCATCAGGCCTTTTCTCAGCTTGACGTCCCAGGCCGCATGAGAAAACAAGACACAACTAATAATATTTCATGGGGTGGCTGTGTCACCCTGCCCCAGGTAGTCCTGGGATCTCTCCTCTTTGCACTGAAATGGGTCTGTCTGCATTAGTTATGCTGTGGTCTGCTCATTCCTCTTTCTTTCGGGCTCCTGCCACCACTAACCTTCTCTTTTCAACACAGTCTACATCTTTAAGAACAGCAAATGTAAGTAGTCTCATTGTTATAGTGGTCTTCAGTTAAACCTCTTGAGCCACACAGAGTCATATATGTTAGGAATATTTCCTAACATGAGCTCCCTGCCGATGCAAAATTTCCAATCAAGCCAAATCAAAACAAGTCAAATTAAGAAATATCCAGGTTTAATGGGAGTTCTGTGCTCTCGGCTGGCCTCGAAGGGGAACTGGGAAGGGAAAGCCATGCAAACATGACCACTGGGAGGAAGGAAAAGAGACCACATGTACCTCTTTTGGGGGCTCATTTAAATACCCTGGGGAGTGGTCCTGGCCCCACCCCCAGGGAGGGGTCAGGACCTGGCCTGCTGGGATTTGGAGTCCAGAGTGCTAACTCTCAGGATCAGGGGGCTAGGATAGATGCAAGGGCCTGGGGCCTAAGCTCCCCACTTGACAATATATAGAGAAAAAAATTCTGCAGACCACCTAGCCAATCCCAGTCCTGCTTTGAAATAATCAAAACAAAAGCCTTGAAATTATAGGCTGTTTGCTAAGATTTCACAAGTTGCTTTGACAAATCTAGCCATCTAGACTCAGAGTGACACCCTTCACTCACACGTCATGGCTTGAAAATATTTCAAGTTGCTGGACTCTCTGCTGATGAAATATGAGGAAAGAAGTATCTAAAGAGGCTTCATTCAAGATGGTGAGGTCTAGATACCAGCACCTAAATAGTCCTTCCCTCCTGACACCGGAACAGCTCTAGAACTGCAGGGTATCTACATACTTAATAAGGCATAAACATATGGTACCAAGACGGGAAGCCATAGACAGGACTAAAGTGCCCCTTCTCCAAACGTGTGATGCACACACATGGCATTAAGCATGTGTAAATGCACTCGATGCCAATCATTATTAGGGAAATACTGATCGGAACAGTAACGCCATGCCACCTGCTACTTTTAGGATGGTTTCTATTGAAATAATGAAAATTGGAAAATTTCTGAAGTCAAAGAATAATTTATCCCACCAATGGTAGTCATATTGAAAGGTCTAGTCCCTGTGGGAAAGTAGTATGGCAGTTCCTCAAAACAGGGAAACAGTTATGCGCCCAGGCCATTCACAAGACTAGAAACAGTCTCTGGAAGGGAGAGCAGTGCACCCCTGTCAGCAACACATCATCTACAACAGCAAACCATGCAAGCAACCAAAAGAACAACTAAAAATGCTATACTGTACATCAAATAAGATTCAGTATTTAGAGCAAAAGAAGGGAATTCCGGAATATGTAACATACTACTGTACCTTATGGACATGATATTCTCTTTTACATAAATATTTGGCTGGTCACATGAATACCATAGCATGAACACACACATATATAGACACACACAATGCAGGCATGCACATACACATACATGCGTACACATATATACATGCGTATGTATATATATATGTGTGTGTGTATATACACACACATACACATACATATATTGAAATCATATGGATCCTGAAGATCAAACCCATGTCATCAGAATTGGTGTCAAAATCTTAACTATCTAACCAGCCCCAAGGACATGATCTTAGTAAAGAAATCCAATCAAAAATAGAAAAATACTAAATAACTTTACTCATGTGAAGTGCATAAAATAATCAAAACATTAGAGATGAAAAGCAACATGATGATTGTTTGGGGCAGAGGGAAAGGAACAAGGAACATTTGTGGTTCTTACCTATCATCCCTGAGTCAGCAAGCTGGGGCAGGACGATTATGAGTTTAAGGCTCTTCTGTGATATATATATAT
>NC_022012.1:18176116-18177549 GCF_000317375.1 Microtus ochrogaster
GAGAGAGGGAGGGGGAAGGAGGACAGAGGGAAGAGAGAAGAGAAAAAAAGAAAAGAAATAAGTTAATAGGGTCTCAATAAAAATAACATGGTAAGAGTTCTAAGGATAGGCAGTGCTTGCAGTGGTTGTGCGTTAGAAGTACATTTAGTGCACTGATCCATAAAAAATAAATACACCTGAAGATGGCTATGATGATAACATTATTGTGTATTGTTCTATGCATGATTTTATTTTTTTAACATAGCAAAAAATTACAAATTGATTTTATAGTTTTAACTTGTTATGTAGCTCTCTCTCTCTGTATGTGTGTGTGTGTGTGTGTGTGTACACTTAAGAGCATAAAATATAGTTCATAGTGAGAAAGTGAAATCTGCCATGGCCCTCCATGGCTTCTCACTAGAAGTTCCAGTGAGACAGATGCACATTGAGATGTACAAACTTTGAGTATGGCTAATATTGCACTGGGTTTTTTATTTACAAGTTATTTATAATGAGGTCTTAATTTACAATTATATATAACTTTTTATTAATTAAAAAATTAATTGAAAAAAGACATTCCCTGTTAACAACTGAAGACCACATAAATGCACACTGTCTGCATGCCTGCACTGCCTTGGGTCATACTAATTCATGAACTCCTGCACTTAAGGTGGAAATATTTCAAAAATTCAGCTTTTCATTATCTAGAAAGTTCTAGAAATAGGAGTGGTATAAAAGGTCCTTCTGTATTTGTATTGCTTTCCTTGGTTGAATAAAGAAACTGCCTTGGCCTTTTGATAGGGCAGACTCAGGTAGGCATGGAAAACAGAACAGAATTCTGGGAGGAAGAAAGCAGAGACAGGAAGATTCCATGAATCTCCAGCCTGAAACTGACATAGATTAGAATCTTGCCGGTAAACCACAGTCACGTGGTGATACACAGATTTAATAGAAATGGGTTAATCAAGATGTGAGAGTTAGCCATTAAGAGGATAGAGCTAATGGGCCAGGCAGCAATTTAATTAATACAATTCCTGCGTGGTTATTTCGGGTGTAAGCTAGCCAGACAGGATGGAACAAAAGGGCCCTGCACACCTTACAACATAAGAGTATGCAGCATTGTCTAATGAATGCTCATATATAGTCTCAGACTAACTTTAATATCGACTTCTGAAAGAACCTTCACAAAAGCACAGAGCTAAAATTAATGCTTTTGGCTGAGACGGGAAACTTCAGGCAGAATAAACCCCATGTGAAAAATAAAAGCTTCGTCAAAATGGTGCAGAGTGTTCAGGTCAGTGCCCCATTTTTCAATTGGGTTAATTAGCATTTTAAAGTCTAGTTTCTTGAGTTCTTTATATATTTTGGAGATCAGATCTTTGTCTGTTGCGGGGTTGGTGAAGATCTTCTCCCAGTCAGTGGGTTGCCTTAAATGCAAATCAAAACAACTTTGA
>NC_022012.1:18179261-18202138 GCF_000317375.1 Microtus ochrogaster
TATATGCTTCTACACATGGATGGGGTTCTGAAAATTAATACAGCGATAGAAAAAATACTTGTTATAGATGTCAGTCAGTCAGTAAGCAGTCATGTGATACACAAATCCCAAGACAAAAATCCCTCTCTAGCATTTGACAGATAGAAAGAACCAAAAGATTCAATCAATATGATTTTTCACTCACCAAAATTCTACTTCTTAGTAGAAAAAAATAAATGCAGGAAGGGAGCAGAACTTCTGAAAGAGAGCAAATACACTGGAGAGCCCAGTCCCCTCTTTCGCAGCACTTCCTGCCTCCTACCCTGTCATGCTCACCCTCTTAGCTACACTCTGAAGACGTCAGTGGGAACATCTCACTTCCTCGTGGGTGTCATGCCCATCCAAAATATTCGCTTTGGAACCCAAGAGCAGTAGAGATGGACACTTTGGGCAGTGATGAATCTGTGGAGGTTCCAACCCTTTGTACTCTTAGGAAAGGTGGGTGGACACATCTTTATGAGAAAAGTGAGATGCCTGGAGGTCAGTAAGTTGCTCAAGGTCACATAGCTGGTAAGTACCAGAGTCAAAAATCCCAGCTAAGTCATCTGACTTCAAAGTTCTTATTTTGGCCCATTGAAAAGTAAATTGTTATTTTTACAGTTTCTTTACAGAAACGGGGGTACTTGGGAGCCAACTAGCAATAGTTAGTGTGATTTCTCTAATCGCCTCTTGACTGTGGAATTGTCTAAGCACTTAATCCTCTTCATGCTGAGCGTTAATCTTCAGCAAGAGGGAGTCTCCTGGAAATTCTTGGGGATAAACCGAAGTGGGTTTTACAAGCAAAGCTGTATTTTAATTGAACTCTGGATTAGCATAGGAGAGGATGAGTATGTTTGGGGCTACCGTAAAGCCCCCTTCCAATTGGCTTCCTCCAACATCACTGAGCCTGACTGAGTAGAAACTGCATTCAAACTCATAAACATAAGGCTGAATTTGCTGCTGCTTAGAGGTGGCCCTTTTCTGTGGTCTTTGTTTTGTTTTATTTTGCATTGTTTTTGTTTTTTGGAAGGGGACTGACAGCTCAAACAGACCACGGAGATTTAGATGACCTGTTTGCTTTCATTGCTGATGCTATAGGAAATGATCCCCTTCTGACATGCTGGTCTGAAGTCTCAAATCTTAGACCATTGTCTCAGCTGATGTACAGTCAAGGAAATCTCTCCACTGAGGGCATCCCTGTTTGATGACTTGGACAACATATAAACATTATGTAATAATGCTGTTTGCTGTCATGCCTTCAGGTTCCATGTGGATTTAAATATCCTAAAGTGAGTCAGCTGCTTCTCTGTAAAAGCATCTCTGGCTATGGTCATGTTTGCTTTATGTTAGGGAGTAGAAAACGGGTCATAGCTTATTAAGGAAAAACAGTCAGTGATGGCACCAATCTGTAACCTCACAACTGGAAATGAGGGAAGGACAGATGGATTCTGGGGACTTGCTGGCCATGTAGGTTAGCCAGACAGTGAGCTCAAGGTCAAGTGACAGATCTTGTCCCCAAAAATAATGTAGACACAATAGAGGAAGATCTCTTACATGATCTTGGGTCTCCTCATATATGTTCCTGCACACACACACACACACACACACACACACACACTCACATACCACACCACACACACACATGCACACACACAGACACACATACCCAAACATACACACAGACACACACATATAGATAGACACATACACAAACACACTCATATACCACAGCACACACACACACACACACACACACACACACACACACACACACACACACACCTCTTCCTTAATCAAATTTCTAAAAAATTAGGAAGCAAGGACTGCTAAGGTCCAGAATTTCCATATTCTGATTTCATGGTCCCTCGTCTCAGGTAAAGGGGTTCCTCTTGAGTCTTCCACTCACCTGTAATTGTTTCCTATAGAACTCTCTGGAAGGATCTTTTGGAGACAACACTGGTACAGCTGTCTCTGTTTCCTCATCTCAGAGGCCCAGCGAGCAATCAGAATGCTATCTGGAATAGCCACCCCCACATATGCCCCTGTCTGTAGCCTTCCCATGGTCTGCTTCTGTTTTGCTCCTTCTCAGCTCCTTGTGATGCTCCCTACTCCCCAATCTTCCTCCCTCTTCATTCAAGGGGAAAGGAAAGGGAGGACAGCATTGACACAGAAATATAATGTTGCCTCATGTTCAGCTTCAAGTCAGTCACGGGCTTCATTAGATAGAAGCCATTCTTTAAAGAGGACCCACAAATCGAACTGTCAGTGTGCTGGTTTGGATTTTTTTTTTTTTTTCGAGACAGGGTTTCTCTGTCCTGAAACTAGCTCTTGTAGACCAGGCTGGTCTCGAACTCACAGAGATCCACCTGCCTCTGCCTCCCAAGTGCTGGGATTAAAGGTGTGTGCGCCACCACCACCCGGCTCTGGTTTGGCTTTTTAAGAAAAGAGAAAACCCAAAGTTTCTCTTTCCCTTTTTGGGATTCATCCTTCTACCAGGAAGAACCGCTGTCCTTGGTTCTGAAGCACCTGGCCTCTGGGTGCTTCTGTATGTTATCATTTTTAAGCAGCCCATTTTGCACCAAAGAAAGCTTTGGTAGCACCATCCTTGGATACAGTGGGAGGTTTAAGGAAGGATGTTTGATTTAGAGACACTGTTTCCAAAAGAAAAGTGGCGCTACTTACAGAAAACTATAGTATCAATTTTTCTGCCTCTGCTGCAACCATTGCAGTCAACTTTGATAAATAATTTCTGACACGGAAACTATCGCTTTTAACTCTCCTTTCTCATTAAAAGGTAAAAAGTAGTGCTGGAAATAAGTGTCCTTCCTAGCTCTATCTCTCAGTGGTTCATTATTTAAATGAATCCTTTTACTGTAAACATGTAGAATGGATGCTAAAGACAATTGGGAAACTCAGAGGAGCAGACAAAGAGAAAGGAATAGTGTGTTCTGGAGTGCAAGAAAAATGGCAGTTAATATTTTACTGCTCTCGCTTGTGGTTTCTTGCATTTTTATTCTCGCAACGTATCTCCTTGAAACTAGGTCAGTTATTCATATTAAGTTATTAATTTAATATAATTCTAAATTGCAATTCCTTATTAGGAGTCAATTTTAACATAAATCCCAATGGGTTTCTTGTAGAACTTGATTAATTCACTCTACATTCCGCTTAATGTGTAAATTGATGAGACTGTATAGGAACATTAAATTTTTTTTCTAAGAAAGAACAGGCATATAAAACCATATTGAAAATGTTAAATATATATTCTCTGTCCTAATCACTCAACATGGAGGAAGAATGCTGTTTCTGTGTATTATTTCTATATCTCTCTGATGAGAATCTCCCAGAACAGTTAAAACAGGTGGACATTTGTTTTGGTCAGAGAGGTCAGCACATCTCGGTTGGGAGGGTGCGGGAGATGAGGAAGTTTACTGTATGGCCATTAGGAAACAGAAGAGACAAGAAATTTGGAAAGAGCTAGGGCAAGACAACCCACGAAACACATGCTGAGTGACTTTGTTCCTCGGGTCCTACCTTCCACCACCTCTCACCGATGCTATTATACAGTGAATCTACCATGAGATGAATCCCTTGATGACGTCAGAGCCCCTGTATTATACCATAGATCTACCATGAGATGAATCCCATGATGATGTCAGAGCCCCTGTATTATATAATGGACTTACTGTGAGATGGATCCCTTGATAATGTCAGAGCTCTTGTATTATACTACAGGAGATGAATCCCTTGATGATGTCAGAAACCCTGTATTATACCATGGATCTTCTGTGAGATGAACCTATGATGATGTCAGAGCCCCTGTATTATACCATGGATCTTCTGTGAGATGATCTATGATGATGTCAGAGCCCTCATGATCTGATTGGCTCTGGAAATATTCTCAGACATACCCCAGAGGCTACTTCACCAACTACCAGATAATTCCTAATGCACAAAGTTAACCAAGTTCACCACCACAGTCTCCTTCCAATGTGACTGTAAATCAAGACACATACACATAAAGGTATCTTTGGAGTAGTGTTTTGTCGCCCAATTCTAAATATAATGTGTAAAATTCATGACAACTTCTCAGTTTACAAAACGTCTGCTGCCATCATCCTGGAATGGGAAAACCACCTGAGGACTTTCTGTGTTTCCTTCAAGTTCTTAGTTTTCATGTTAGCTTCAACTCACACCAACACAATTATCTGCTATTTTTTATTATTGAAAATTCATACAAAGTATTCTGATCATTCTTTCCCCTCCCTCATCTCCTCCCAGCTCATCTCCATCTCCTCATTCATCCAACTCTATAATTTCTTTCTCTCTCTTTAGAAAACAAACAGGAAAATAAGAAAAAAAACAGAATTAGCAAAATAAAACAAAGAAACAAGAAACACATAGGCACAGACACATATAAAACATACATACCATTAAAACACAAAATCATAAAACATAATATGCAAATAAAAAATTTGTAAGATTAAAAAATGTCCAAAGAACACAAAATGAGACAAAAACACTCTTGAATTTATTTGATGTTAGCCATTTACTGCTAGGCATGGGGCCTACCCTTCAATGTCATTTATATACCCAGTAGGACTTCATTGGAGAAAAACAAACCCTAATTTTTCCTTTGCAAGCACTTGTCCAGTGGAGATAGCTTCTTGGTTAGGGATGAGAGCATGTGTCCACATCTCTTTATTAGCACTGAGCCCCTGTATGGCTTAAACCAGCACAGGCTCAGTGCATGCTGCCACAGCCTCTGTGAGTTCATATGTGTGTTAGTTCTGTTATGTCTGGAAAACAATGTTTCCTTGGTGTCCTCCATCTGCGTTGGCTCCTACAATCTTTCTATCTCCTTTTCCACAAAGATCCATGGGCTATAGGGGAGAGCTTTGGTGAAGACCTCCTGCTTAGGACTGAGTGTTTCTAACTTTCACTCTGCACATTATTGAGTCTTGTGTGTCTACAATGGTTCCTGTCTACAACAAGAAGTTTCTCTGTAGCTGAATGAAATTCTGATCTATGGGTAGAGAAGAATGTTGCTAGAAGTAATTTTCTTGCTGCATTCTTTTAGCAGAAAGGAATTATTTGCTTTTCTCCTAGGCCCATGCCTATCTGATCTCAGAGTCTTGGCCACCTGAACAGTGTCAGGTATAAGGTCTGTTTCACAAAGTGGGCCTTGAATCCAATGAGAGAGTGGTTGGTTAATGCCGTGTTTGTCACTATTGTACTAACATGGCATCAAAGCAAGTCATTATTGTAGACTGCAACATGTAGGCACAGTTTGTGTCCAAGGTTTGCTTCCAAATAACCAAACAGAGAGCTATTATTAATTATAAATGCTCAGCCAATACCTTGGTCTTTTTAAACTAGATCTAATAGCACAAAATAACTCATTTCTATTAATCTGTGTACTGCTCTAAGGATCATTTACCTCATCTATGAACTTCCCTTGTTCTTTCTTCTATGTCTAGTCTCCACTGGCAAGACTCCACCCTTCTTCCTCTCAGCATGCTGTCCCACCCAATTTCTCCCTGCCCAGCTATAGATGAATCAGCTCTTAATTAACCAACGAGAGAAATACATATTTACCTTGTCCAAAGATTGTTGCACAGCATTTCCCCGCTTGTGTCTAATTAAAAAGGGAGTTTTTTACTTTATCATAGTAAAATTATATATAACAAAAACAGTAACCAAGTAAGAATTACAATTACAATATTCAGTCCATTTTGCATTTGGTTAATTTGGAGAAAAGACTCATTATTCATTTTATTTTTGTGAGATTTAAATTTCATACTTAATTTACCTTTCATTATAACTAAGGAAAAATTTAGTCTAATTATTTAGTCTTTATTTCCACCAAGGACCCCCGAAGGGTTTAATGTTACCTCACAACAGGAACATCTGACTACCTGGAGAACCCTAGGTTCTTCTATAACATTGGGGTATCCAACTTTGGCCTACAGGCCTACTATATATGACAGGCATTTTTGAGAAGCAGGGAATATTGAAGGACTGTTTTACTTTGCCTTGGCAAAGTTCAATAGTCACTTTTTTTTATGTCCTGCTGGTTCAATTTGGACAGTATACTGTCAGTAATTGAAGCAAAGGTATTTTTTTGACCAAATGGCTAGTTTTGGGCATAAAGAAAGCAAACTTCATATACAAGTTCTTTGATGCCCATCATCTTTTTTTTAAAGTAAATTGGTGTTGTCAGGAGCTGACATGTCTCATTGTTATGAAAAGCCTTATTTTTAAAAAGCATATTAAATGACATATTCTGTAGGTCTTTGAAGTGTTTTAAGATCATTTATCTATCTAAATCTATGTAAATATATTGATATCTAAATATATCTTGAAAGCATATAAGATTATGTTTGATTATTATAAATGACTATTAATCTGAATCTATTAATTATATGTTACATTTTTAAATGAGCTACATAAGCACAATACCCCCCCAAAAAGCAGAAGCATACATACAGTATAACAAAATTAACTTAAAATTTGTATAAAAAAAGCCAAAATCCATACTAATTTAAAATATTTTGAGATTAGTAGTTGCATTTTGGATTAAATAGATTATTAAATATTAATATAAATTATAATATTAAATAGATTAAGTAGTCTACCTTTTGCATCATGATTTTTGTATCATACCCCCTTTTTTCCTTAATAAAAAGATCTTTGAATTTAACTCTTTTCCTGACTATGACCAAAAACAACTTGTAACCAACCCTCTTTAAATGATGACAAGCATTCATAACCAACCTTTTGGGAATGTTGTTTTTTTTTTCTAGACTTCTTCCGGTTGTCTGTGAGTACTAACATCTTTGGAGAAACATTGAAAAAATCAGGATATATGTTAAATCTTGACTGGAGTATTCTCATAATCTGATGTCTTGTCAGCTTTCATTATTTCATTAGCAATCAGAAAAAAAATCGAAGGACAGCACAATAACATACAAAAATCAGACTGTGTCTTTCCCATCTTTACATGGCTTATTATATTTTTTATTTTATTGTACTTTACTCCTTTTTAAAATTAACTATTTATCTAATTATTTAATTACTTAAGCCTTTTTATTAGTTTTAAACTATTTTTTACTCTACAACTGTCTCTCACCTTTCTTTTCTCTCTCCCAAGTCTGTGTATATTTTTAAACAGACTGTAACCCATTTAGAGGTTTTTTTTTTTCTGTTTGGATCCATCTGTACTGAGCATATATATTGTTCATTGTTTGCATGAAATGAATTCTTTTCTTTTTTTCTTTCTTTCTTCCTTCCTTTCTTCCTTCCTTTCTTCCTTCCTTTCTTTCTTTCTTTCTTTCTTTCTTTCTTTCTTTCTTTCTTTCTTCCTTTCCTTCTTTTTTTTTTCCGAGATAGGGTTAAACTTGTTACTTATGGAACCTGTCCTGGAACTGGCTCTGTAGACCAGGTTGGCCTTAAACTCACAGAAATCCACCTGCCTCTGCCTCCTAAGTGCTTAGAGAATCTTAAACTGCTATGTTAGTTGTGGGCATAGCTCAGATTAGCACACGTGAGCCATGTTTATTGCCGCAACTCTGGGAAGTTGTTTGGTCCATGCTGCTCGTTGTTCATAAACCCAATTTAAGTGTTTGGTAGCTTGACCTCTTAAAAGACCTATGGCTGTGTTAGCTGCTAGTATTGAATCGGTCACCTCTTAAAGGAGCCATGCCTCTGTTTCCTGCTAGCATTGAGCCTATCCAAGAAAAGATGGTTATCAGGAAGCCGAATTTGGCTCCATCATTTCTTCTTCTCCTTTTTTTTTTTTTAAATGTGTAGCCCAGGCTGTCCTTGAATTCATGATCCTCCCAACTCTGCCTCCTTTAGCAAATCCTACCTGCATGTGCTACCACAACTAGTGCTTAGAATCTTTTATCAAGTTTTTTTAGGTCTTATATGGAAATTCCAGTCCTATATTGGAATGCCAGCAGAGCTTAAAGTTGAGTTGGTGGTTACTTTTCTATTTTCTGTAGTATGCAAAGTACTTTCCAGAACCATGAGCGCTAGTCATTAGGGATGAAAACTCTAGGTAGATACCAGCCTAATTTCTGTGTTCAGTGAGATATGTTCTTGCTGTCTTCAGCAACGGAGGTTTACATCAGCTTATAAAGGGTAACATATAACCTTGGCAATAGCCTGAGTTATTTGGGAATGTCATAGATCCTCTTTGGCTAACAACTCAATCAGATGTAATCCATTTGTGGCATTGGAAGCTTTACTTGGTGGAGAAAGAGGTATATGGGTAGGGCAATATTTCCACTGTTACTTGGTGACTCCATTTAAATTTCTTTAATGTGTATATATATATTAAGAGACTTCCACATTAGTAGATTTTCATATTATTTGATTTTATATATGACACCTGCATTGATTTCTGTACCATTTTATCACAATGCAGTGACAAATTCTCCATAAAAGAAATCAACATGCCCTTCAACTTCCCTCTATAGACATCTATGAACATCCAGTTAGGACACAGGTTAAAATTAATGAAGATTCATGCATTTGTATCTTATAAATTTATAAAGCTTATAAAATTTCCCTCGCTATTGTTTCTACTACATTTTGCCCTCATTGTCAAGATCACAGTATGCTGGAAACATAGCCAGACAAACCTGTGTCTTTCCACAATGTCAGCACTTCTTCAACAACAATGTGATGCTTAGCTTCTATTGCTACCTTGACTGGATCTAGGATCACCTAGGAAGATAATCCTCCAGGCACACTTCTGGGGGGATTATTTAAATAAGGTTAGCTTCTGGGCATGCCTGGTAGGGGATATAATTGAGGTAGGAAGTACTACCCTGAAGGAGAAAGGTATTATCCCTTGGGCTTGAGTCTTACACTGTATTTTAAAAAAGCCATTCAGCTGAGCAGCAGCATCCACCACTCCTTGACTTCTGATTTAGAGGGGTGGGTGAATGGCAATGTGAACAGCTACCTCTATCTCCTGGGCCCTACTTCCCAACCACCATGAGATATTCCCTCAAAATTTAGCTGCAATAAACTTTCTTCCGTTAAGTTGTTTCTTATTGAGGTAGACACCATTGATGTTAGAGCCATGAGAGGAGAGCAACAAACAGCTTTAGAACTCAAGGAATACGGCTCACAAGTCAGCATAGACACAGTGGGTATGGCTTAAAGAAGCAGAGCCCCAAGGACCATGTGTCCTTAGGACCACATGCTGTTATAGAGCATAGCTCTGCCTGTTGTCCACGTGGTTACCACACTCCTCACAATCTACGAGCTATATGAAAACTCTCAGGGGGAGCTCTAGCTCCTCACTGGACAGCCATCCCTAGTACTTATAATAATAGTGACTGACTTTTCCCATGCATTGTTGCGGGAGCAGATTAATGATTCCATCACCACCCTTAGAAAGAATTTAGATATGTAGATTGCTGATAAGGTTAGGTTAAGATGCTTTTGCTAATGACCTTGATGTATGAAATCTTGGGAAACAATTTAAAGTTTAGAAAGGTACACTTTAGTAGTTGAGCTAGGGACTCACTGAGGACAAGGAACAAAGGCAGCTTGGCTATTACCACCTGGTGGGCCTTTCTTGCTGAAGATGGGTTGGTGACTAAAAGTGATGGTTAATCTCTTGAACCCCTTTTGCCCTTGGCTTCCTGGTGTGATTTCATAAACAAAAATGTTGATGAATGGGTCTGTACTCTGAAGATTTAAAGGAGAAATAACTTTTATACATATAAAAGTTTAGGTTTGTAAGAATTTTAAGATTTTCTTTTAAAAATCTTCTAAGATAAATAATAAAATGATCAATCCTTTCTTTATAACTGCAAACAGCTGACTGCCAGTACAAAGGGAATTTGCTAAAAGGTATTTGGATTGCTTAAAACTATGTAAATCAATTATAAAAGAAACATGCTTTGGGGTAAAGGTGTTATGGTGGGAAAATTAATGCAAAAGAAAATGTTAAAGTACTTGTGGTCTTCTAAGAAAAACGTGTAACTTGCGATCATAATGTGACTTCTTCCTGTGGAAAGGTTTTAATTTGTTTTTGGAAAATATGTAACTTGTGGCTGTGAGGCAGTCTTTTCTTGTGTAGAAATTGTTGTCTTATGAGGACTAAAAAGGATAATAGAAAAATAAGAGAGGTAGAAGGAAAGATCTAGGAGGAAAACACCACGGAAGAGGTATAAGGAAAACATCAGGGTAAAAGAACAGAACAGAGCAGAAACAGCAGAAAGAGAAAAATGAAATGAAAAATTGACCCTCAGAAAAAGTATCCTGTGAATGTACGCATTTGTACCAACTCCACACTGCCTCTTGAGCTCCTGATCTGCTGAGGTCAAGTCCCATGGCACATTGGTATTATAGCAACCTGGGACTCTCTTGGCTTGGGTTACACATGTACCACTTTACAAACAATGTACCTTGAAACATGATAGCAACCTGGGTCTCCAATGTGAATCAGTCTGCACATATACCTGCTTTAAAAAAAGGAAACATGAAAAAAGGGACATGTTATTCCATTAGTAACCTTTTAATAACATCACACATTTCTACCCAAATACCCTCTGGAGCACATTTAGGAACTATGGCAGTGGGGTGAACTTGACCTAAACTGGTTTGGGGTGCAAGTGCAATAACACAAACTGTTCCCTCTAGTTGGTCAGAAAAAATCTCATCTTTATTGCCTTGTGCCTGTGCATAGTTAGGCACACATATGACTAAAATCAGATGATTTATTAGAGAGGACAGTGAGCAATGGCTTTCATTATCCAAATTTCTTGATCAAATCTCAAAATCATCTATATTACATCTTTCGGTAACCAAACCCCCACTTCTCTGGAACCTCACTACAGGAAAGCCCCACACAGTAGTTGGGACCCTTGAGTACCTTCACTCCTATGTCCCACTGTCGCTCTGACAGCACATGCTGACCTACATCTTCACCTCGCTTTTGAAAGAATTTCCTACAGCTTTACAAATTGGTGTACGTATTTATTTTAATTGTTTAAGGAAAAGGCTAAGATCCTAGAAACTCATAGCCCAAAACTCAGCCAGTGGATCATCAAGCATTTTGTCACAGTGTTGAGAAAACATAACTGTGAAAAACACTAAACTCATGGCTACATCAACGGCTGCATTCTGCCAAGTAGCCTGGTTTCTCCGGATGGTTCCCATTGGAAGACAGATTCTTTTTTTTTTAATTTGTTTTTTGTTTTTCTTTTTTTTTAATTTTATTTATTTATTAAGGATTTCTGCCTCCTTCCCGCCACCGCCTCCCATTTCCCTCCCCCTCCCCCTATCAAGTCCCCCTCCCTCATCTGCTTGAAGAGCAATCAGGGTTCCCTGACCTGTGGGAAGTCCAAGGACCGCCCACCTCCATCCAGGTTTAGTAAGGTGAGCATCCAAACTGCCTAGGCTCCCCCAAAGCCAGTACATGCAGTAGGATGAAAAACCCATTGAATTTTGCATACAAATGGATGGAAATAGAAAACACTATCCTGAGTGAGGTAAGCCAGACCCAAAAAGAGGAACGTGGGATGCACTCATTCATATTTGGTTTCTAGCCATAAATAAAGGACATTGAGCTTATAATTCGCGATCCTAGAGAAGCTAAATAAAGAAAGATTCTTTTGTTCATCTCTCAGCCACTGCTAATCATGCTCAGATCACACTTTGCACATTACACATTGTGTAGTAAATGTCTCTACATACACATATAAGTGTCTGTGGGGGGGTATGTGTGCATGTGTGTGTGTGTGTGTGCATGTGTGTGTGTGCATGCATGTGTGTGTGTATTACATCATGGCTGCAAAAATGGTTAAAGAGGTCACTGAAGATGGAAATAGTTCCAAAAAGATTTTACTGATTGCAGAGGTGGAAAGATCATAGGGATGTAAATATGAGAATTTCTGCCAAGGAGTTATAGAATGACCCTGGTTAGAGGCACAACTTCAGAGTCAATCTCAGTGTAAAACTGAACTCCTTAAGTGAGATGCACGACTGTAGAGGTCATAGTGGCAAAGTTCAGAACCACGTACAGATTGGTTTTTTTGGATAGCTCTTCCAGTAGGCTGCATCAGTAGTAGGGACTAAACAAACTAAAGGTCCTGATCAGTTGGGAGTCCCTTCCCTGTTGATTCTCCTAACACACATTGAGCGCTAAAATACGTGATAGACAAAATGCATAGTTGTTGCATTTTAAGCACCCTGCTGTTTGTGAGGTCCAGAGGAGGATATGGTACCCTTTTTCAGTCTGGTGTTCAATGCCTTCTTGGGTCTAAATTTCTTGATGTAACTTTAATATTTCCTACGGTTATCTATATCCTAGTCAAAGTCCTATTACTGTAAAGGGACACCATGATCACAGTAACTCTTATAATGGAAAGCATTTAATTAGGGCTTGCTTACAGTTTCAGAGGTTATGGCAGGAAGCTGGGCAGCATGCAGACGTAGTGCTGAGAGGTCTACATCCACACAGGCAGGCAGCATGAAGAGAGAAACACTGGGTCTGGCTTGGGCAATTGAAAGCCCAAAGCCCACCTCCCACCATGACACATTTCCTCTAGTAAACCCCCACCTACTCCAGCATTGCCTCCTAATCCCTGTCAAGTAGGCTACTTGCTAATGACCAAGTATTCAACTGTATGAGCCTATGGGGACCATTCTTACTAAAACTAACACAATATGGTACTAATTTACTCCGATGAATTAATTGAGTAAGCACTCTTTTTATATTTAAGAATAAGCTATTTATTACCCAATGCCTCCTGAGTGGTATCAGACAAATGATTGTAGTTAGATTTTTTTTCCTCTTACTCTTTGCTCTTGGGGGCCCACCACCCAGCTCCCAAATAAATCACAGTGAGACTTATTCTTACTTATAAATGCCTGGCCTTAGCTTGGCTTGTTGCTAGCCAGCTTGTCTTAAATTGTTCTGTCTATCTTTTGCCTCTGGGATTTTCTTTTTCTCTAATCTATATACCCGTCTTTACTTCTTACTCCATGACTTATTGGTGGCTGGGCGGCTTGCTCCTTTCCTTCTTTTCTCCTTGCTCACTGATCTTCTCTCCTCAGATTTTTCTTCCAGTTTATTCTTTCTGCCTGCCAGCCTTGTCTATCCTTCTTTCTGCCTTGTTATTGACCGTTCAGCTCTTTATTAGACTATTAGGTGTTTTAGACAGGCAAAGTAACACACCATCACAGAGTTAAACAAATACAACATAAAAGAATACAGCACATCTTTGCATCATTAACCAAATATTCCACAATGTAAACAAATGTAACACATTTAATATTTTACAACTTTAACATTCTACAACAAATAATAGGGTTTATGTATAGTAAGACTCTCCCAGTCTCTGGGTTTGTACTCAGCAGATTCCAAACGTAGTATCTATAAGATAGCAGACACAGCCTGGAAAATTGGTTCTACATAATATGTAGTAACTTAGAGCAGCATACAAGCCAATGAATTGAAACATGTACCTCTAGCTCATGAGGTTAATTTCTTCCTGTGCACCTCTGTGGTGGTTTGGATAAAAATGACCCCCATAGGCTCACATAACTGAATGCTTAGTCATCAGGGAGTGGTACTATTTGGGGAGAATTGGGAGGAGTGACCTTATTGGAGTAGGTATGGCCTTGTTGGAGGAAGCATGTCACTGAGGGTCGGATTTGAGGTTCCAAAAGCCATAGACAGGCTCAGTGTCACTCTCCTTTTGCCTGAAGATCAGGCTGTAGCTCTCAACTACTTCTCCAGCGCCATGTCTACCTCATGTTGCCATGTGTCTCACTGTGATGAAAATGAGCTAAACCTCTGAATCTGGAAGCAAGTCCCCAGTTAAATGCTCCCTTTTAAGAATTGTCTTGGTCACTGTGTCTTCACAGCAGCAGAACAGTGACTATGGCAGTGTTTTATCACAGCAACAAAGAGCAAACCAGGACAGTCCACCCCGTCACACATTGCACGTATCTGAGTACCACCTCAAGCTTAGTGGTCATTTGATCACTTGCCTCTGAGATGTGAATATACATGATTTTGTTCCGCTTTTCCTTCTTGGTGTCTTGATTTTTCTTAGTGATTTAGAAGGAACTAGATTTCAATTTCTGTCTGTCTTAAATTGGACAAATACCTCCTTCCAGTCCATTTCCTATTTGTTAATTTTGTCTACACTTGTTTTTCTTTTAATAGAAAGATCGGTGTTGGTATTTCAAACATCAAATTCTCATGTGGTGAGTCATATTTTAAGGCCTCTTCTAAGAATCCCCATCTGTTCTAAAGTATAAAGACAACATTTATTCTTTTCTATCACTTTTTTACTTGGTATTTAGCATTATAATATATTGGAAGCAGCCTTGTGCTTCAGGTGACCTATAATTTTTCATACATTTAGCTTCTGTTAGTGACTTGTCCTCCATTGATGTCGTTCTATCTTACATAAAGTTTTCCTGGTTTCATGGCTTCGACTCCATCGAGCCTTGCTCATAAAATTGTACCTACATCAGTAGTCTTCTTTTAAAAATGATATTACACTTTTATTGTAAAATATATTATCTGGTAGATTTAGATTTCATTGTCTGTTATATTCTATAAAAATACTATTTAAGAATTTCAAAGTATGAAACCAAATATCAGAAGCTAAAAGTTTAAAAATATAATAAAGAGATGAAAATCATGAAAGGTAAAAATTGAAAATTAATGTAAATGGTTTGTATAGAATATTATACCCAACAATGACAGAATCTTCTTATTTTAAATGTAACAAAAATGATCATAGGCTGGGTATAAACCAAATATCAACAATCCTATTAAAATGATTGGAATCATTCATTCTTAGTCCTCCAACCGTAAAAGACTCCAACTGGACTAGCTGATTTTCTGTTCTGTCAAAAAGCTTGACAGAAACAACTTGAAGGACAAAGGGTCATTTTTGTTTATGGTTTTCAGGGAATCAATTTACCATGGTGGAATAGACATTGCAGACTTTCATGTTCCTAGCTGGCAGGACCTTATGCCTACTGCTTCTCGCATATTAGACTATCAGGAGGCAGAGAAAACTGGGGCCACAACTTTAGCTAAGCACAAGGGGTTTGCATATTGGTTAGCACCAAGTCCAAATAAGCACATCAAAGACATAAAAGAAAAAGCTATTCCCTGAAACAGGCAAGGAGAACACGGATGCCATTTCTAAAAGCAATGCTCACAAACAAGGAAGCCCGAGTGTTTGATCTAGGAGTCTATCCATGATTCTGTAGTGAGTGATAAATTCCCAAGCAGGCTCAGTTTAAAGCCATGAGGACTACAGTGATAGCAGGAAGTCTTCTGGGCATGCTCACATGTGCTCTAAAGTTCTACCTGGGAATAAAGGAAAGATTACTTTGAACGAGTATTGACATGGAGTCGGAAAGTACTGCTTCATTCGCTGACTAGCAAATCTGTATACGTGGAGCTGTCATGAAGGCTCTCTCCATTGGCCTGCTTCTGCTTGCTAGGTTATGGTTCCAAAACTCTCACAACGTCTCCAGACAGTGCCAACCTGTGGGGGCCAAGTGCTTGCACACAGGAGTCTAAGAGGGACATTTTACATTCTGAACAGCACAGACTAACATTTTAATTATAAAAATAAAGAACATAATAAATAAAAAGACTAAAATAAAAAATAAGCATAAAATTAAATATAAAAATAAAAGCCAGGTAGTAGTGGTGCACATCTTTAATCCTAGCACTCAGGAGGCAGAGGCAGACAGATCTCTGAGAGTTTGAGACCAGCTTGGTCTACAAGAGCTAGTTTCCAGGACAGGGTCCAAAGCTACACAGAAGCCCTGTCTAAATAAATAAATAAATGGAAACAATGTACTTCTAATATATATATGTAAGTCAAAGAAGGTATCGAGATAGAAATTAGAAAATCTAGAAGAGAATTATCATAAAGAGGACCTATAGCACAATGTAGAGTATACAGGGACATCCTATCTTTATAAATGGACATAGAAAAAGGTAGATGTAGCAAGCTTTCACGATCAGCTCTTGTAACTTAATTAACCCATATTTTTAAAATCTACTTTCTGCCACATTGCTCAGTTACCTCTTAGTAGTAAAGCACATCGGACTTGCTCCCCGTCTGCTGGCTAAATCGTGAGCCTAGACTCCTCCTCCCCGTTCTTTCTCTCACTGCCTGAAGTTCTGCTTATCATACGTCAAGCTATTGGCCATTTAGCTCTTTATTAAACCAACCAGAGGGTGCCTTAGGCAGAGATACATCTTCTCAATGTAAACAAATACTCCATAACAGGTAGACATCAAGTTTCCATCACAAGCTAAAGCAAAAAAGAAATGCAAAAGTATCAGCCCAAGCATTCCTTAGGTACCCATGAGAGGGGTTCTGCCTGCCAAAAAGATCCACTTCACTGGGCTTATAGTTGGGTTTATATCAAAGTTTGTTAGCTTCCAGACTTCTTGGTCTCTATTCTCTTCTACCTGTCATACATTTCAAAGCCCACAGGAGGCTCCTGGTCCTTCTTACCTTCTCCTCGACCATAACCCTTATGCTGCTCACAGGCCTCCCTCCCCTCAGCTGCTTACAACCCACGTGATGCTTCCACATCCTGTCCTGCTTTGTGAGACCTGGCCATGGTCAGTCTGCACATTTTCCCCTCTGCTCTGGACCTTTCCAGATGCCCTTGGCTGTTTTCCCACTCTTACCTACAAAGCAAAACAAAACAACAGCAACAAAAACAAAACCCAACCCTTCCTCCCAACTATGGAACTGCCATTTCAGTGGTTTATTTACTGTGCTCTCATTTATAAAAAGAAACTTAACAAATTAAACCTAAAATATAATAATGAGAAGACAGAAATTAATTTAATCCAAAACAAAAAATAAAACAGTGATACAAATCATTATTTAAGAACACAAATAAAATAATACATTGAAAAAGTGCCACTAGAACTAAGTGCTATATAAAAAAATATAAAGAGAAAAATTTAAGAAAAACAAATGGCCAATGTTATTACATTATCATAGACTCTAAGTACACAAACAGTAAACTTATTACAATGTAGATGACATTTGATTATATATTGTTTTAATGTATACATATGAAATATTTCTTATATCTACTTAAAGAAATTATTCCATTATTAAACTAGTTCTTAAGTAGTCTGAATTCTCTCCAAGTGTAAAACTGTTTGGGAAACCACATGGCTCCTTTCCCTTTGGTGCTTAAATAGTCTAGAAAATCAGACAGAAAAACTCAATATTTCTATTTATTCATAATGGAAAATAAATATTTTAGTGTTTCCCAAAATTATTATCTATTATCTTGTATAAAATAATCATAATCACAACACAAATATTACATCATGTGTTCTGAACAATGGAGGGGAGTCATTTTAAACATATAGCATAAAAAGAGCTATAATGACCTTTATTGCAAAATATTTTTCAAAAGTATATAATTAGGAAAAATGCAACATTAATCTCTTTACAGTAAAGGATATACACTGCTTTTGAAGATGACCAGAGTTCAATTCTCAGCAGTCATACTGGGTGGCTCACATACTGCAGGGCATCTCATACCTGCTCTGGCCTCTAGGGCACCCATATTTATGATCACAGATGCAGACACACAATTTAAAATTTATTTTTAAATCTTTAAAAATGCATTATCACTGCTTCTTTAGTATTTAAATAGAATTATCACAAAATGAAATTTACTCCAGAAAATGCATCTTGGTTTAATATCTGAAATCATTATGAAAATATGCATTATCATAGACATATAATTGCCATAATCATTTCAATAAATGATAGTATTTGACTAGACCTAATGCCAAGTAATGATAAAACCTTTTAGTAAACGCAACATCTTTTCTTCTTTTACCAAGAGAAAATGCTCTGACAAAATCAGCTTCAGAGAGAAAGGGTTTGTTTTAGTCAAAGTCCCAATCCGTCCTGGTTGGGAATTCAGCATGGCATGCAGCTTGGAGCATCTCAACACACTGAGTCCATAACTAGAAGGACAGAGCAATGGATACACTAATGCTTAGATCGCTTTCCCCACTTTATACACTCCTAGGACCCTACCTAAGAAATGATTCTACCCATGGTTAAAGTGGGTCTTCTCAGATCAATGAATGCAATCAAGACAACACCCAACAGACAACCCCTAACCCATAGCTAGCCCTGATATAAATCACACCTGACAGCTAAACCCAAAGTCCTCTTGCTGGGGTGGCTTCTGTCAAGTTAACAATTGACGCTAACATCAGTTTACCACCCACCAGTTTGAAACCCAAACATATCACTCATGAGCTATAAACTTCCACCTCTTGTCTCATCAGCTCATGGCCACCGCATAGAGTAAAACATAATTCAAATGTCCCCAAAGTCAATGACAGTTTCAATGTTTGTGACTTCCAAAGTCTCCTAAGCATGAGCTCCTAGGAAATACGAAGTGACACACTTCCAGCACTGAACGCACAGAGGAAACATTCCCTTCCCTATTCTAAAATGAGAGCATCGGCTCCATAGGAAGGAGCCCTATGAAACCAGAAGCCAGCAGGGAAGACATCAGACACTGCAGCTCCATCTCCAACATCTGTGACTCATGATGAAATTGCCTGGATCCCAAGTGCTCAGATGGCTTCACCGCCTCCAGCTCTGCCATATGCAGCACACACAGATTCTCGCCTAGGCTCGATCTCTCCTTGGTGGACATTCCATGGTTCTGGCAGATCCCATATTCTTGTTTATCCATTATGACTTAGGTTTCCCCTTCACTGATTCACACAATGGCCTCTCAGGGATTTGCAGGGATTTCAACTTTGCCTTGGCTGCAGCTGCTCACTCCAATGATGGCGCAAAACTCTGTGACTCCTTCAACTGTGCATCTTTCAGACCTTTAAACCCAGCACTACTTGAACAGCAGTGTCAAGCTCTTCATGCTGAGCTAACAACTGAGGAAGCCTCCAAGAGACAGAAATCTTTAATAAATAAATAGATAGATAGACTTGGGATATTTCAAGTATTGATATAGTGTAGAAGGATTCTCTACTGTAATGCTGATCCTATCAAAACTAGATGCCTTCTTAACACCAGCCTGTACACTCTCTAGTTTTGAAATTTACTCTGTCAAAAAATTAACCTATTTTCTTTAAATCTACCCAAATTTTCAATATATAGGCAGAATGAAGGTAGATTCTGGGCCAAAATATCGCCCACAGGGTCCATATCCCCATGCCCACATTGCCCATGTTCCCCTCTGGACCCTCACAAACCAGGCCTTCACTGACAGCATTGTTGTCAGCATCCTTTTCTCCCAAGTTCCCAGAGGCCAGCTCTAATCTAGACAATCCCTGGCAGGTAAGTGTTCCCAACGTTCTGTCTTGCAGGTGATTTTAGATTCTGTCAAGTTAAGACTATGACCCATTAAACTCTGGCTATAGTATTCAAGGACATTTCTAACTCCAAATTCTAAATTCTTCCACATCCCTCAAGCAAATCAGGGCCAAATGTCTTAAGAATCCCATAGTCAGGTTTACTATGTCAATAGTCTCTCAATATCAATTTCTGTCTTGTTTTTTTTTCTATTTCTGTGGTAAAATATTTTTAATAAAAAGCAGCTTAAGGAAGAAAGGGTCTATTCTGGCTCATAGTTCCAAGTCACACTCGTCATAGCCAGGAAGCCACAGCGTCAGGAACTTCCAGGAGTAGGACACCTGTACCTGAAGTAAAGAATAGAGCAGGCAAGTAAAATAAAGTAAGAAGAGAAATTAGCAGAAAGAAGAAAAAAAACTTTAAATCTAAGAATCCAGTAGGGAGTGCTGGGCACAGAGACCATTAATAAATATCTATTGATTGAATGCCAGGAATTAGCTTCCTGACCCAGGAGTAAATTGCTTAAGCTGTCATATTCTATCTGCACAAAGGGGTGGTTGGCAGGCTCTTCTACTGCTTCTCTTCTCCTTATGGGTTTATGTGACATCAGTGATCTTACAGGGACTTGGCGAAAGTGTTAAATAAATCAAACCTTTAATCCTGTATTCAAGGAAGAAGTGATTTTCTATTTGCTGTCTTTAACTATCTTACTGCTCTTTGCCATAGTCGGGAAGAACGCGGCATATTGGCAAAGTTTCATTTCTACTTCTTTATAGGGAGGGTATGTGGGAGACAAAATGCATTTATTTATGAATAAATTATTGTGTTATAAAATATTAAAAGCTTCTTCCTGTTAAATCAAAAAAAAAGAATAGAGCAGGATTAACAAAAATTTGATTCACTTTCTGTTTTACACAATCCAGAAACCCCTGTGTAGGAATGGTCCTGAGCACAGTTAAAATGGTTGTTCACACATTAATTGATATGATCCAGATAATTCCCCATCAGAATGACTACAGACCCACCACTGAAGTGATGTTAGATTTTATCAAGTTGTCAATTAATACTAACCATACATAGCAAGACAACTTTCCCACTGAAAGAATGGAGGCTAGCCCATGTGCCACTGGGCTGTGGGTATTTCTCATCTTTCCTATGCTTGCCTTTAATATTTCAGCTCAGGGTCACAGTTATGTAAGCAGAGAACTGTGAAGACCCACTTTTTGTTACAAAGTTCTTGAGTAGGTTGAGTTTCCCCCAAGTGTAAAAATGTGTGGGAAACCACATGGCTCCTTTTCCCTTGGGTGTTAAATAGTCTAGAAAATCAGACTGGAAAAATTAATATTTCTATTTCTTCCACAATAGAAAAATGAATATTTTAGTGCCTAAGTTTTTGTTGAAAAATTTAGTCTGATAAAAACAATCTATTCATATATATTCTCATAAGAGGATAGAAATAGATTTTCAATGTAACTTAGAAAAAAATCATTCTTTGTTCTCATTAGGAAACAAAGTACTAAAATCGGCCAGGAATTTATTATCTCTCTATTGAAGTATTACTGCAGACTGTACTATATTAAGAAAGCTTCATGTGAAAGTCAGCTAGAGATTCTCTTAATAAGTCATCAGCCGTGAAAAATCCCAGTTGTCAGATCTCTATTTCCTTTATTTGTTTGCAATTGAACCTGAAACAGTAGCTAAATGAAAGTGTAGATCAAAATGAATTGTTCTGAAAGATGAGATGGACTTTTCTATCACAGGGTCACAGTTCACAGAAAGAACCTGATCAAGTCTGTTTTCTCTGTTCAACCTGACAATTTTTATTATCTCCTTGAGAACAGGTTCTTAAAGAAAACATTCTTAATGTTTACCCCATTGCTGCTGTGGTCAATGGTTTGAGGACCAACATGCATGCAGCAATGATATATTTTCCAAATAACTTCAGCTAGAAGACACTAAAAAGATAGACCTCTCTTACCAAGCAAAAGAAACATAAACTACCATTTCAGAGGTTGAACTGTGATCCAATATTACCAGGATGAGAGCCCATCCTATTATTCAGCAATATGCATATTTGGGATACTCCATGTATTGTCTTAATGTAGTGTATTTGGTGGCAGGTTCATTGAAAATCAGCAGTGCTCTGCATGGATATAGTTGATGTTAGAAAAATGTAAGGTACCAGCCCTAATGTGAGTTGAGCATATTCCAGAGTTTAGCCATATGAAATGATTCTATTCTAGATACAAGTCAGAACCGAGGGGCACAGAAGAACCGAAGCACGTTCAGAGAACACCTACAAGAGTGAGGTACCAAAGTACTGTCATATGGCTGGAAAAGCGGAGCTTTGTGAAGGTGGTGGCATGTGTCCTCATGTCTTCGAAAAGCTACTAGACAGTGAAGGAAAGAAACTGACTGCAGGTGGGTTCAGAGAGCTGTGGAGGAAATGTGCCAAGGAAGAGGTAGGCTGAGCCTCAAGGTGTTCAAACAGATAAGCATCCACGACTGAAGGTCAGGAGGTTGCATGGGTACGGAAGCAGGACCATGGGACTTGAGAGCTAGACTGAACATCCCCTATAATGCCCTCCTCACCAAACTTCTACAGCCTCTCTCTCCAAACTAGGCTTTCCGACAAGCACCTTCCTGCCTTCTACCTTTATTTACATGTCACCCCTTTCAGTGACACTCCCTACCCCAGAGATTGTTCTCTCCCCTAGCTGGCCTTGCAGTACTGACCACGTTCATATGCCATTTCCTCACCTTTGGTCATTCATCAAACAGTAAATGCTGGCATGTTGTGGGGCAGGCTCTTGTTCCCTGCAAATTAAATGACCTTTGCCCAAAAGTTCCTAATCAAACTATAAGCAATATGCATTTTTGTATTTTTTTGTAAGTAACTGAGAAAACAGAGAGGATTTGCCATAAAAAAAAAATAAGGTCAGTGGGAAACCTCGAACACTTGTTGTGTGGGATGCAAACATGAGGGGAGCAAGCGAAAGCTTAAACGTTAGTTATATAACCAAGTGGCATTTCTCTTATGTAAAAACTAATTTCTTTTACATAATAATGGACATATCTTTTAAACTACAGAAACTAAATGTTTTATAAGGTAAAGCAAACCATCACTTTGGTTGAAAAGAATAGAAATCAGAAAACCAAGGTAAGAACTTAGTTAGTGAGCCTTCTTTGAGCTCCACATTCTGGTAATACTGAAGTGACATGCTGGAAAACAAGCCCAAAACCAAGAGCCCCTGTTTTCCAGAATCATGAAACAGAAGATCCTCTGTAGTCATTGTCTAGATATGTGGCTGTTCATGGGATCGTACTTGAGTTTAAGTGAGAGAGACAGAGTTCATTTGAATCTTTGCCCTTCAGAAAGAGGTTTTTTTTTGATATGTCTAGACATTTATTTATTTATTTATTTATTTATTTATTTATTTATTTATTTATTTATTTATTAAAGATTTCTGC
>NC_022012.1:18202582-18223054 GCF_000317375.1 Microtus ochrogaster
CTAAAATCAAAAACACCAATGATAGCCTTTGCTGGAGAGGTTTTGGAGTAAGGGGTACACTCATCCATTGCTGGTGGGAATGCAAACTTGTGCAACCACTTTGGAAAGCAGTGTGGCGGTTTCTCAGGAAATTAGGGATTAACCTACCCCTGGATCAAAGAGAGTTTTATGGATGCTCCAGACTCCCCCAGAAATGGACAGGTTGACAGAAAGGATCAGCCAGGAGTTTTCAACCTTGATTCTCTTTGGCAGGAGGCAAAACAAAATCATTCATACTAAGTGAAAACAGACTCCGGAACTAATGTTCTTGAGGTCATCAAAAGTAAACTTAGAAGAAAAGTTAACTGTGGTAAAACTAGAGTATGTTTTATGTCATTGATAAGAACTGATTATGATCTTTTAAATAATTTATTATCGCTATTTGTCTGTGAATTTAATATTTATTAACATTAGGATAGAATTTATCACTGGTGCTGTAAACATGATAACAAACACTGAGGAAGCCAAAGGATGTCCCAGACTGCAGGGAGAATCTCTTGTTGCTCTGTTGAAGTGCCATGCATTCAAGCTGCCTTATAAAGATTTGTGTCTATGGCCATCAGTTTGCACTGCTCTTGGTCAGTGAGGCTTCTCTTGGCAGTAAGAAGTGATTAATGCAGATGTAACTCTTCAAAGGCCACAGACAGGACATCTATAGCACCACACCCTGCTCCTGAGGCTCCGGAGCATCATGAAAGAGGGGATAGAAAGAAACTAAGTTGGAGCATTGGGTGGGGGAAGCACTGTAAAATGCTCTCAATAAACTCATGGACACACTGTGGCTATGACTGCCTGCACAAAGCTTGCATGATCTCAAGCCAATTAAAATTCCAGCACACATGGTATGGGGGTGTCACAAGGCCACTGGCAGCTGATACCTGCTGGGGTGATAAAGAGCCAAATTTTTTGGGTGTGTAACTACTAGAATACTCCCCATACCCGAGTGGATGGCACTACACCCATAGGCGCACAGCAGTGCTGACCTGGCACAGAAGGTCTATGTGGCCTAGTTTCCACTCTGTTGATGTCATAAAAAAACACCCTGACAAAAAGTGGCTTGGGCAGAAAAGGGTTTATTTATTTAGACTTCCAGATTACAGTCCATTACTGAGGGGAATCAGAGCAGGAACTCAAGCTAGGAACCTAAAGCAAAAACCATGGCTGAACCTGGGTTCAGGCTTACGTGCTTGGTCATGCATGTTTATTCAACTGTCTTAAACAATCAGGACCACCTTCCCAGAAAATGGTGATGCTCACAGTGTACCACAGTGCATCCCTACATCAGTTAAAACAGTGCAGTTCCTCAGGACCACGCTTGGAGAGCAAGCTGATGAAGACAATTGTTTAATCGAGACTCCCTTTTCAGATGATTCTAGGCTGTGTCAAGTTGACAGTTAATGCTCATATGGCAGTGAGGGGCATGAAGGCGGGAGGCCTGGGGAATGTGGGCAATGAGGGGTTGGATATGTTCCAAATGTGCTGGATACGCATGTGGATATTCAAAGAATGAATATAAAATATTGATTAAAATAAAAAGCAATTGGAAATGATAAAAGAATAAAAAACCACAGTAAGTCTTTGGTGATACACATCTGGGGTTTATAAGGTTGGTCACAGGATATTATAGTTGAGAGGACTGGAACAGTGACCTCACCTGTGCTAGTGTGCCTGGAATGCTGGGGTCAAGGGCTCCAGGTGGGTTTTAGAAAACAGGTGCCACAATGCTCCTTAGAAAGGAGCAGTGGAAAAATAAGGCTGGAGCACATATCAGGGCCAGCAGAAATGAGAGCCTCATGCTTCTGATTGCTGTCACTGTTGATGGCAGGAGCACAGCTGTGGACTGGGATCCTGGAACAGGAGCGCTTCATAGAAAGAACAGGTGAGGCCTGCACCTGTGGTGCAGATGGACCGCACCTGTGGTGTCGATGCACAAGGTGCCTTGAAGGTCACGTTCTCAACATTTCCAGACTTTTCTCTTCTCTTTTTTTCCAGCCCTGGGTGTTGAAGCAGCTTTGCAAGTCCTCCACCACTGAGCTTCACCCTGGCCTGTTCTTAGCATTCTCTCCTAGGCCATGAGTGATGGTGTTGACATGTATGGTACAGACCCAGCCCAATACATGTAGCCTGACCTGAGGCATCCCCGCTTCAAAAAACTATCAGTCATCCAATTCCTAAGAGCTCTTTAGTCATAGAAGCAGTAAATATGAGCTTCAAATGGCACAAAATGTGTCGTTTAGAAGAAATAAGGATGAAGGTGAATGCTTCATTCTTATGATTTAAGTATGAATACGCCTGGTTGACTGCGGAACTCATCCGGGAAAGGATAGACGTGGGAGTTCTGTAGTTCCAGTTGAATTCATAGTCAGCTTAGCTCTTTCTCTCACACTTGAAGTTCTAAACTAACCACAGAGTGATCTTTAATCTATGTTTCTGCCTCTAACTGAAGATGTGTTTGTGAACTTCAGAACTGGGGTTTCAATAGCCATTCTCAAAATTAATTTCAAAACTCCTCCGTGGCTGTGTGGAGACTGGGAATCTGAAAGTTAATATATATTCCAATAATCTGAAAGTTAATATATATTCCAATAACCCCTAGGCAAAGTCTGCCCTCGTTGTAGAAGCATCCACAGAAGAGACCGACTACCTCTGAACAGAAAAGGGCAATTTCATCTGTTATTTCCTTACCTCTTCATCATCAGTTTCAACTAGGAAGAAGCGTGGGAAGGGTGGGTAGACTTGCTGTAAGAGATACATCCCCAGAAAAGAACACCAAATGTCCATCTGTCCTAGTCAGGGTTCTACTGCTGTGAAGAGACACCGTGATCACAGAAACTCTTTTTTTTTTTTTTTGGTTTTTCAAGACAGGGTTTCTCTGTGGTTTTGGAGCCTGTCCTGGAACTAGTAGACCAGGCTGGTCTCGAACTCACAGAGATCCGCCTGCCTCTGCCTCCCAAGTGCTGGGATTAAAGGCGTGCGCCACCACCGCCCGGCTGATCACAGAAACTCTTATAAAAAGAAGCATTTAATTGGTATTTGCTTACAGTTTCAGAGGTTTGGCCCATTTTATCATGATGGGAGCAAGGAGGCACATAGGCCAACATGGTGCTTGAAAAGTAGCTGGGAGTTCTACATCAGGGTCCACAGGCAGCAGAAACAGAGAGATACTGGGCCTTGCTTGGGCTTTTGAAGCCTCAAAGCCAACCCCAGGACATATCTCCTAATGCTTTCAAATATAGCCTTTCCCTGGTGACCAAGAATTCAAACTTATGGTACCGTTCTCTTCCAAACCAGCACACCTTCCTTTTCTCTTTCCTCTTCTTTCCACCTTTCTTCCTCCTTCCTCCTTCCCACTGCTCTGTTCCTATAGGAAATCCAATTAATGCAAGATAAAGGATAATTGTCCCCCCTCCAACTTCACTAAAACCTGAAGTGTGAGATTATTCCGTATCTACAGTTTCTAACCCAAAACTTATACGGAGACTCAGCTAAATGCAGATCCCTGGATCCCTAAGTAGCTCTCCACTAGGAAAAGTGTAGCTCTGGGCAATTGATTCCTAACAGTTCATGGTATGGCTACCCTACTTACCATTGTGTGATCTCAGGTCTTGGAGTTCTCTTATGTAAAATTGAGGTGACAGTGTTACATCATATGACTAAGAAATAGATCATTTATAGAGAGCGATTGTCACATTCCTGATAACCAACAAAATGGTACCTTAGGCCTGCAAACAAGTAACCAGAGACAAAAGTGTCAGTAGTAGAGCTTCGCTTCTGCCTCTCTCCCCACTTCTCTGCTTCCCCCTTCTCTGTCTCTTTCTCCTCTTCTCTCTCTCTCTCCCTCTCTCTCTGTCCCCCCCTTCACCTTTCCTCCTCCATAGCCCCCTGAATAAACATTCAACCTCACCCTGCAAAAAAAAAAGTGTCAGTAGTACCTGCAAACGTGTGCACTCTGAAGTCACACAAACTTGGCTTTACTTCTCTACATGATATTTAGTAGGTTACTTGACTTTGGACACTTCAGTTGCCACTTTGGTAAGGTGAGATAAGAATGGTACCAACCTCACAGAGTTGCTAGGATAGCGATGTTCAAACCACAGAATACACACACTAGCCCTTCTAAAGACTACCTGCTAGTTGCTACTGTCCAGCAGAGTGTGAAATAAAAGAGAAACGCTGCAGAAAAATTAAAGTCAAGAGTGTTCTGGTTAGTCTTGTCTACTTGGCTAAGTTGGGAAGCACTTGGGACATTGATCTATCCCACTACTAGAGAGCATTTGGGACATTGGTCCATGCCACCATTAGGGAGCACTTGGGACACTGGTCTATCCCACCATTAGAAAGTACTTGGGACATTGGTCCATGCCACCATTAGGAACTACTTGGGACACTGGTCTATCCCACCATTAGAAAGTACTTGGGACATTAGTATATCCCTACTCTGAAATTGGAAACCTGTATAGACTAAAGACGGAAAAGGGAGCAGCCAACATTACCTTTGTCTGCCTGCTGGCCACTTTGACATGAGCTGCTCACTCTCCCCTTCCCGAGGACAGACTGAGTCTCTAGGCTGTAGCTGAAAGAAGTCTTTCTCCCCAGAAGTTGTTTATGTCAGGTATTTGCCACACTGACAAAATTCTGTCTAAAAGTTTAATAACCCAGAACAAAGACCATTTTGTGACTATGAAGCCTCCAGAATAGGGGTAAGCCCAGACAGACTCAGAAGTGCTCCTTGACTGGATAGCATGTGCACACGGAAAGAGGGAGGTGGTGTACAAAAGAATGGAAGTGGGACACAGAAATACCAGTTTGTTAAAGTATGGCATAGCATATCCTGGCTTGAAAAGTTGGCTTTTGTGATTTTAATGGGTTTATTTGCTGTGATTGTTCAAAGCTCAGGGATTGTTATAAAGGTTTGTTCCTAAATTTAATTTCAGGTCACATCCAAACCTGAGTACAGTGACCATTTTAGGCCCAAACTGAGCCTGCTGAAGACATCTTGGTCCAACCTCCCCTACCCCCGAATAAGAGATTAGCACCAGATTTTTCAGTTTAGATATATTAACAGTTGGTTTAACTAAAGATGGTTTCCATGGGTTGAATCTTCTTGGGTCCATCTAGCCCATAATTGCCTTACTTTACCTACAGCATTAGTAATGGAAGCCCAGTCTAAACCATAGCACTAATAAAACCTTCACAACATAGAGGGCTCTTGACATCCATGACTAGTCTATGCACCCACGTTTCTGCCCATACGATTCCTTCTGTGAGGTTTGCTTTTTCTTGCCTTTACCCTCAGGTGCCTGGGAAGAGCCTAGCTAAGACCAGGCTTTGAAAGTCGGATCTCCTGAAACCCCTGTCCTCACAATTGCTGTGGGCTGCCCCTCATCCTGCCAGCACCACTTTCATGCACAACGATTGCAGGATTTATCATGTGACATTTTGACATATAATAATAGATCATCTTGCCAGCTAGATAGAACATCTAGTGACTGTCACATTCTTGTCCATGTCCCCAGTGCTTGCTCATGGATGGCACAATTTCTTTGCTCCACATTTTTTTAATTGAAAGAAAGTAACCCTGTTCTACATTTCAGTATATCACATCCCCCACCTTTCAAGTTTTCCCTAGTAACCAGGATGGTTGCTTAGAATAAGGATGCTTTCCAAATCTCAGTAGTCAAGATATACTGCACCTACCTAATTACTATTTGTGAAATAAATACAGGGAGGAATTTAACATATCCCTAATAGCATAAAGGAAAAGTAGCACTGCACATATCTAAGGGAAATATAAGTCAGTTGAAATTAGGTAGCTGTTAATAGTCTGTCCTGTCACCTGGGTATTCTGTCCCTTTAAGAGACAAGCCCCAACCACTCCCCTTTCCCTGGGCCAAGCTGACCACCCACTTTCTCCAGCCTGCCTGGGCTCTTTCTCTCACTGTCACTCTTTGGAAGAGGTGGCTGCTGCCTCTCCTCCCCCAGCCACCTAAGTCTAGGGTCACCCGCCTCAGCTCCTCAAGGGACTGGCCTTCCCCGTCTGGGACCAGCTGCCCCTTGTGGACGGCCACAGCCCCTTGGTGAACAGCGCCATTTGTTTTTTGTTTTTTTTTAAATCGTAACAGTAGCATTAGGAAACAGGAAGCTTAATTGGAACAATAAATCTATAGTTTTCCTAATCCTTGCTCCTCAAGCAAATGATAGCTGTTTGTCACCTATTGGAGCCCACAACACTATACAGTGAATGCACAGCTGACAGACCAATAGGCAGATCCACGGGAAGTGTATACGTACATGTCCACTAGGAGCAACCTGTTTTGCAGGGCCGCGGGAACACATGTATTTTGGAAAAGTCGCTGTCATATCTGGAAACCTTGTGAAGCCATGACCTTTCCCTTAGAAATGGGGTTCATTCCCAGAACACCTCAGCAGTGTAACCTGTAACCAGTAGTGGAATGACCTTACTCCTGCTCCATCCCTGACACCATGAGATCTTGGAGTGATGGCATTCATTCTTTGTTCTAACAGTCAGTTTACATAGACCAAATCCCACAAAATTACCAGCTAACAGACTACATAGAAATTTCTATAGAAGACAGCCACAGAGCAGGGAGGCAGTGTGCCCCACCTTTGCTAACAAACAAATCTGGGTGTCCCCAAAGCTGGTGATCACAGAAGAGATTAGATGAGGAGAATGGGTGAATCCAGGATTCAGGGATGTTTATTAACTTCATCTAATGGTTTGGAATGTCAGGTGCTTTCCCCTTGAATGCTGGCTTTTTTCTGGGCCACCTGTTTCGGAGTACTGCTTTGTCAGGTTTGATGTGCCCTCTTTGTGATTTTGATATGTATATTATCATTGTCCTTGCCTATGAAAATTTCCAACTAGCTCTGTAAAACCTTGAACAGATCAACCCTACTCTTCTCCTCCTTGCTACTTCTACTTCTTCCTCTTCCTTTCCTTCCTCTTCCTCTTCTTTTCCGTACCTTTCACTTCACTTTCTCCCCTTCACGAAAAAATAAAGAACATGCTGAAGTAACTCATTTGAGTTAATTTTTTACCCTCAGAGCCTCGTCTGCTATAGACATCCAATTCTGAGCCCTGAGAGGGTACTGAGGCTGCTATTCAAGGCACCCAATAGTCACCCACTGGTAACACAATCCTCAGATCGGGTTTCAACCAATCCAATTGTTTTCTAAAAATAAACACAGGATGTTTTGTTTGTTGGTTGGTCTCTAAGTATCTGGAAGATGATTGTGAAATTAGAGTGGAGAATGATCCAGCCTTGTGCAACTTCCCAGCTCTGTGACCATCAGCAAAGTTGAAGGTTCTTATGTTTGAAAAGCCTGGTCTGTAGAAAGAGTGATTCTCATGGCTTCCTCCTGTGACCATGTAATAATTCAATGAAACATTATTACAAGAAGCTGTGTAGTGCCTAGAACACCAAGAACTGGTTGCAGTTTTCCATAGCACTGCCTCGTTACCGGAATGCAGCCCATGCCACCTGTGAGCCAGGATTGCCACGCCTGGGTCAAATATCCTAGCTGCAAGATTCATTCCTTTTTAAATACATGAACTTGGACAACCCATTTTTCTTAATTGAACTTATTGCAAAACAGAATGGCAGTTTTACAACACTCCAACCATTTTTGCTCTGTCAGTGTTGGCTATCAAGGCCTAGTGCTCCTCCCAATTGTTTCTAGGTATTAAACAATTTGGACTTTATTTACGCTTCAAGCTGCATTTCCCAGAAAAGGGAAGCAACGGAAACAATATTGTAGGAGAAACCTTTGCGAATGATGGCTGGGGACAATCTGCTCTGTAGCACATTGTTCAGAGGGATAATTTGGGTTGAGTCGTTGATCTGGCTGATGTTAACCCTCTAACGTCCTTGTAATGCTTAAATTTCCACAGCAGCCATCCCATGGCACTAACACAGCATGTGTTTTGTATGACTCATGCACAAGCATGCCAAGATAAACTTTCTAAAGCCAATTTCCATATCACTATTGGGTTACACCAGTAGTTGCGCATATGTGAAATCAGTGTTCATGGCAGGAAAGATGAACCTTGTGAAGAAAGCAGAACAGTGAGGATGCCTGCACTTGCATTGCCCATGATACCTGTTTTTGTTTTTGTATTTTACAGTATGCATTGATTTGCCTTATAAAACTTGCCTGTTTTCTCCAAGACCAACAGGTAACTGGTTTTTGTTCACGGATAGTAGATACAGGGATACCTAAGCTAAGTATTTAGAGGTGAGGAGAGACTAGGAACTGATCTGATTGAAAATAATCAGAAGCATGTCCACAGAGACATCAACTTTGTGTCTGCCACCTAGCTCATCCTCCCAATGACAAGGTCCTCCCCTTGTTAGAGTTCCAGGGAGGGGAGCACTGGAGAGCACTCACAGGACTGCAGGGTTTGACGCCTGCCTTAATTCACTTCACTGTCCATCTTCCAGCAGAAAGAAAAGCCCATGACCAGCAAAGGAGCTGAAGCAGCACATTGTGCTCTGCGCAGGAGCAGAGCCCAGGACTCGGGGTGGGGGGCTTCAAGGGCAGAGTTTATTGTGCATGCTGTGACCCTGGCTGCCCGAGGAGATGGGTAGCTGTGGCAGAAATGGATTTTACTCACTTGGAGGTCACTAATGAAAGTGTTTGAGACTCTGGAACAGAAATAATGTGTAGGAAGGATTTTCCCTTAGGCCTTCATGGTTTAATTGGAAGATTCTTTTTTATCTTCTTAACTTATTATGATAAAGAGAGGTAATGCACTGTGACATTTCTGTTTTGTCAGGTAAGGACTCTAGCTTTTAAAAAAAAATTTGCTTTCTCTTACTGTCAAAAGAAAAACAAGGTTTTAATTTTCTAAAACACTGTATAGCAATTGTCCATGTAAATGGATTCATCTTGGTATTTCATTACATATGTGCAGTGTGCAATATTGAATCCCTCCTCCATTTGCCTCTCGTCTCGTCTGTCTCCTGCCTGACCTACTGTTTATAGCTTGCATGCATGTCATTCTGTGTCTGCCTTGTTTCATGTAACATAGCATGTTACTATGCCATTCCATTTCTCCAAGTGGTAGGCCTTTGCTCATTCTGGATGACTAATAGTCTGCCCTGGGCATTTGTACTACATTCTCTTCTCTATTCTGTTGATGGCACCTAGGCTACTACACATTGTGGCTACTACAATTAATGTTATAATATACTACAAATAATGTTGTAATAAATAAATAAGTATCTCCTTAGTCTACTGATCTCATTATTTTGTATATACTACACACAGGTAGTTATCTGCTATGGTGGGTGTGCTTTTAGTTTTTCTGAGGAATTTTCATACTGCCTGTTCTAACTTACATTTTTGCCAGCAGCGCGTTTTGCCTCCACATCCTTACTAGCATTGTTCATTTTTGTGAGTTTTATGGGATGCCTATTGTGTGTTTGTTTCCATAATGGCCTTGCTTACTAGGATGAGTATACATTTCGTTGTAGTTTTAATTTACATTTCCCTAATAGCACATGTGAAATAATTTTTATATTTGTTGACCCTTTTTATTTCTTTTGAGAACTATCTATTCACAGCCTTTGGTATTTTTAAAGTTGCATTACTTAATTTTTGCTGTTACCCTTTTTTTAGATCCCCATATATCCTGAATATACTCTTGCTAATGAATACGTGGTCCCTGTTTCTCCATCTCATGACTGCTTTTACCCTATGGTTGGCTTTGGCCCTCAGCTGACTGTGTGCTCCCTGTTTTTCTGTCTCATGGCTGCCTTTACTCTCTGTGGTTGACTTCCGTCCTTGCTGAAGCCCGGTACTGTGATATGGCTCTCTTTCTGCTTTCACTGGTTTTTGCCTGTTTCTAGCTACCCAACAGCATGGCAACATACTATGCTACATGAAATAAGGCAGACACCAAATGATACACATGCAAGCTATGAATAGTAGGTTAGGCAGGAGACAGACAAGAGGAGAGGCAATGGGAGGCAATGGGAGGAGAGCAACTTCATGGTTGCACCCTGCACACACAGTAACGAAATATCACAATAAACTCATTTATGTGGACAATTGCTATATGGTAATAAAGAATTTTAAAGCTTTGTTTTTCTTGTGATAGGAAGAAAAGAGAGTTTTGGGGTTTTTTTCTAGACTTTTCCTCACTTGACAAAACAGGGATGTCACAGGACAGCCCTCTGCATTGCCTCTCTTTTTCTTTTTTCTTTTTCTTTTTTTTTTTAGTTTTTCGAGACAGGGTTTCTCTGTGGCTTTGGATCCTGTCCTGGAACTAGCTCTTGTAGACCAGGCTGGCCTCGAACTCCCAGAGATCCGCCTGCCTCTGCCTCCCGAGTGCTGGGATTAAAGGTGTGTGCCACCACCACCCAGCTACCTCTCTTTTTCATAACACAACTTGAGAATGAGTGTTACAAGTGGATGATGGTAGATGATCTAGTGCCATGATTTTCCTAAAGAGTAAGAATTAGGAAACCTATAGATTTTTTGCCTCAACCAAGTGTCTTGTTCCCTGATGCCATGCAGATCCAGTGTTTTGAAGCATCGTTTCAATATTTCCTTCCCACCATCTCACAGTCTGGGCCCTCATTAAGACCTCTGATGGACTGAGTAGGTTTTGTAGAGTCAGGTCATAAATAGGGGACTGCTTTTTAATCTCCTGCATGTGGCTATCTAGCTCTTGGAGCACTTTCTATTCAGGAGGCTGTCCTTTGTTCAGTGTGTTTCTGGTGCCTTTCCCAAAATTAGCTGGCTGAGGTGTGCTTCCATTCCTGAGATCTTTGATCTGTTCTGTTGGTTTCTGCCAGAGCCCGCTCTGTGGCTCCCCTGGCTCCATGGGATTCCTTTAAATCAGCTATTGTGGATCCTCAGCTTTGTTCCTTTTTGTTCCAGATTGCTTTGGCTACTTGGGGTCTTTTGTACTTCCACGTGAATTTTAGGATTAGTTAGAAAAATATAGTTTTGTATTACAATGTTTGCTATTTTCTTATCACTTCTTCAGAATCATATCATGTTTTGGCAGGGAAACCTTTTCTCCTAGATTCAGAGCTTCAGCTTTATTGAAGGCCTAGGAGAGCAATCAGGCATCAAAGGCCTGCATCCCAGGGAGACTCAGCCCCTAAAGGTGGGTGGTTCGAACCATGATTCACAGCCTCGCTACAATGTCCTCTGAATTATCTCTGCATTCCGCTTCTTCAAGCTGGTTTGTATCTCACAGCATTCTCCTGGGTACCATGTGATAAAGGAGCACACAGGGAAAGCAAATCCCTCTGCAAAATTGCACTAGTTTCAAATGAGAACTTTATGCATAGTTATATAGTTCCAGGTCTTGGCATAATTTGTCTTATTATCCTCTTATCTCAGAAAAGGACAATAGAGCCCATGGAGGTCAGTTGGCTAACCTGAGGCCAGGCAGATCTTAGAAGCAGTTCCAAGTTTCCCTTCTTCCAAACTTCTTACTGGGGCAGTATGCAGACTTCAGAGGCAGGAAGCAGAGTTCATGGCCTGACTCCACTCCGCTTCTTCTGTACCTTTAACATAGTCCTTGTGTTCAGCTCGGTGTCTTCATCTCCAAGTCGGAGAGAAGAAATAGCATTTTTTTCAAAATTACAGGGCTGCAAGGATGAAATGAGTCAATATATTTCGGGTTGCTAGGGCGGCGTTCACATCTGCAATACCAGCGGGTCCCAGGGCGTTACACTCAGCCCACAGCGGGGCATTCAAAAGTTTCAGGATCGGTGACAAGAGTTGATAGTAGTCACTCAGTGATGGAGTGTTCACTGAGTCAGCCTTAGAGAAACACTGTGCGCTTGGGGTGGTAGGATACCCTCACCATGTTAGGTGATAATAGCTGATACTTGTCACTCAGTGATGGTGCTGGGACACCCTCACCATGCTAGGCTTCAGCTGTTGTCTTACAAGCATCAGCATGGGGGATGGTGAGCAGGAAGTGATATCCAGTCTGCTCCAATGGCTCTAGAACCAACATACAGTTTATTTTCCTTTTTACAAAATAAACTATTTTTCAGTTTTAGCTATTGAAACAAGGTCTCACTATGTGTCCAGAGTTTGCCTCAAACTTGTGACTTCCCATCTCAGCCTCCTGAGTGCTGGAGTTTCAATAGAACACCTCCATGCCCACAGTTTCTCATTTATGGCTTTTATTATTCTCAAAGACCTAAAGAATCATCAAAAAACAAACATACACTACGTTGATGAGATGCAACTAGTGGATAAATGAATATGATGTATATTTTTTCTAGATATACCATGAAAATTATAGTCATTGTAGAGATCATGAAATGATAAATTTGGAATATCTGGTGTGAGGACAGTTCCAGGATGTAGTCAGGACAAGGATATTTGTATTCTCATCAATGTTTACACTGGGGCGCACCTTACACAGGGCCAGCCAGGCCTAAGTGTTTGCATGGCTGCTGTTTGTGTCTGGGAACTACCTACACACTCGGCAGGAAGGGAAAGGCAATGCTTAAATGGAGAGGGCTACCATTTGAGGGGTTCAGGATCACTTGACTAGCCCAGTAAGTCACCTGAACCAGAGAGAGAGAGACAGAGAAAGATAGAGACAGAGACAGACACACACATACAAAGAGAGAGAGAGAGAGAGACAGGGTCAGAAAGAGAGACACACACACATACAGAGAGACAGAAACAGACAGACACACAGAGAGAGACAGAGACAGACACATACATACACACACAGATAGGGACAGAGACGTCTAGAGACGGAGACAGAGAGAGAAATCTAGGTATATATTTCATCTCACTCTCTTCTCTATAAGACCCTGTGCTAAGGGCTTCCTCTAGCACACCTCTCGCAGCCCTTAACCGTACCCCCTCCACTTGCCTTCAGGTTGCCTCTTCTGATCTCACTCTCCTACGTCACTCGGCTTCTCTGCCTGGCTCAGTTGCCTTCTTCTGGTTGTGCTTGGCACCAGCAACACTGCACACAAGCTTAGATGAGTCTCCTGCAGGAGACCGAAGTGACCCAAATGGGACTCCGCAGCATGATGTACTGTCTTTATTACTAACCTAACCTTTTTGGTTATTGGTCCTACTTCCTTCTGGGTAGTAAGAAGATAAGCAAATCTATTTTCTGGAATTGTTGTAAGAGTCATGAAGCATGCTAAATGTAAAATTTTTGCCCAAGTCCAGGGACTTTATCATTATAAAGGGATTCCTTCCTTCACTCAATGAGGACAACAGGAACCTAGAGCCTGTGGTAGAAAGGCCTACAAAGGTTTTCACACCTTACTTCTGGGTGATGTTAATATAATACAATTTATGACAAAGGGTTTTTTTTAGAGTGTGATTGCCATTGCAGACATCATTCAAATGGAGATTTCTATAACTTTTAGGAGGGTTCAATCTGATCACATGACACCTTAAATACAAAATCTTCTTGCTGAAGTTAAGACAGGACCATGTGGAGAGTATGGGCAAGAGAACAGCCATACTACTGACCCTGTTCCTAGTGACAGCAGCAAAAGAGTAGGGACTGAGTTCTACAGTGGCTAGAAAGAGAATTTGTCCAAGAATCTAGTTTAACTTTGGGGCAGACTCATTCCAGAATCTGGAAAAGACACAGCATGCATAACCAGTTTTGTGTACTCAGAGCAGAGAACACCACGCCCAGCCCACTGATCCACACAAGGAAGGGATAATCCCTTTAGTTGTTTCAGGATGGCCATACCTGTGGCAGTTTGTTCCTCCAGCAACAAGAAGTGAACACATGGTTGTATCCTGGATTGAGTCTCAGTAGGAAACAACTCTAGAGGAAATGAAGATTCCACATCCTCATCAAATGTCCCTCCAAGTTTGTGATAGGATAAGACTCATGACACCAGAGGTGCTATGGCTTGAATATGAATGTCACCCATAGAAAAGCATTTGTTCCCTAACTGGTGTGCTGTTTTCAGAGGCTGTGGAACCTTTAAGAAGTGGATCCTCGATGGCAAAAGTGAATTGCCAAGGGTAGACTTTTGAAAATGACATCCTTCTGTTGCTAGTTGCTCTCTCTGCTTCTGATCCTCCACTATGTGAACAGGAACCGCCTCACCTTTACTTCACGTGACCTTGGCCACACGTTCCACACCACTGCAAACTGCAGTCCTCTGATGCTCTGAGTCAATGCAAAGCTTCCTTCTCTCAAGTTGTTTCTGTTGCTTATTTTCGTTTCAATGGCAGAGAAATAAGCAATGCAAGCAGCCCCCTCCAGAATCGTTAGCTGTAGCTACACAGAATTCAGGGGGTTCAGACCGTGATGGTACCTTTCACAGTGCTGATGGCCACAGCTGGAGAACTATGAGGCTTGGATACTAGCGATGAAGCAAGAAGAAGCTAAGGAGGAGGCATGTCATCTGGTGGAACACAGCCAGAGGCCAGCATGCTGTGTTGTATGTTGATAATAAGCATGATGTAGTTGCCCTAACAAGACTTGCGCTATATGTCCCTAGTGTCACAGAAGACTTCCTTATTATGAGGGACACATTCCAAGGCTCCCTGGTGTAGCCAGAGTGACTTCAGGATTGATATTAAAGGGGACCAAAATTAAATGTTGTCTGCTGTCATGAGGCTCATACTTGCCTGAGGAGACACTATCCAAACGATGTACTCCTAATCACAACGGTGACATACTGTGCCTGGATAAGGCTGTGTTGGTGATGTAATAAAGGAGTTTCCCTGTGCCTCTTTATCATTGGTCAGAACGCAGACTTGCTAAGGAAGGTGATATACAGGGAATCCCCCCTCATTGCCTCATAGAAAGTATCGCCATGTCCCCATCATCCTGAAGTTGGAGCTCCACAATGAGACTGAAGCCTGTCCTATGTTTTAAAAGAAATACCAGATGATAGAAACGCACTGCATGTTAAGTAAGTGCCTTAAATATTAAAACAATCAACTGAAAAAAAAGAGAAATAAGTGCAGTTAATAAATTCACTTACCCAAGACTCTAAAATATCAAGATGAATTACATGAAAGCCTTAAGGAAATTTTTTATAGTTATATTTTTCCTTAATAAGTTTTTAAAGTCTATTCTATACTCAAAGCACTCTATTTGGGTTGGCTGCCTTTTTCTTTAAAGGTATTGTTCTTGAAGTATGATGAGCTTCAGCTGTGATTACAGTGTGGTAACTCTGCAGTATAAACAACAGTCTCCGAGGACTTGATAGTGGGACACTGGGAGCTGAGTGAGGAAGGACATAGCTGCAGCCCGTTCTTGAATCTGCGCTTCGTGAACATTGCTTAACAGGAATCACGTGACCATATATCTCAGAGAAACAAAGTCCTTTCCCTATTCTCCTGTTTGCAAATGGGAACTTGGTCCAGCAGAGTATGTTGTTGAGAAAACAGCAGAGAGGTGACTTGCTTCATTTTGTAGATATGGAGGGTCAGTAATTCTGTTAGGCAGGTAGGAAAAGTCCACCCTGCCCCAAGTAAATAAAGATGAGAGTCACAGAGCCTCAGGATTGAGAAATCCGCATGAAATAATACTGCAGGTTTGAGAGACGAGGAAGGGACAGCAATCAGAAGACGTCGTGGAGAAAATGTGATCCACACAGATAGAAGGGCTGAGGCAGGAGCCTAGAGAGTAGAAAAGAGGACTGTGTGCTCCAGAAATAGCAAGAAACCCAGCAAAGGTAGGTAGGAGGAAAAGGTGCTGAAATTGAAATAGAATGGTGGAGCAGAACCAGGTCCCTTGTGCCCACAGATATGTAAGGGGCTCAGACTTCACCCTAAAATGCACTGTGAGGAGGTGCACATTCAGAGGATGAACACTATGGCCATGCTTGGGAGAAAGATGCTCACCCAGTTTCTGCGTAGGAAGTTCCCAGAGAGCAAGCCTAAGTAGGGCCTGATTACAAGAACAATAGAAAGGGGCTGTTTGGAGATCCGCCTTGATGGTTAAATCCATAGGATGCAGGAATGCATTCGATGTGAGGATCGATACAGAGATGTGAGGGAAACTCCAATTCGTGGCTCCCACCATATCTAAGAGTAGAGAACCGAAAAGGAGAAGTACACACAGAGAGGATTGAGAGTTTCATGTCTTTCTGTTGTGAGTCTTTGGTTCTTGGCACATCCAAACAGGGCCTAATTGTCCCAACTGCATCCATAAGCTTCTAACTTTGTATCTTTGTCTCCTTACCTTCAGTTGCTACTTATTATGGTACCTTGCATAAAGCCCAAACATACTACTTTGATATAAATTGCGTTCCATTTTTTCTTGCTGTGTCAAATGAAAATCAATATTCCCCCTTTGATGTGCCATGTCTCCTATGAGCTGCTGGGATGCCCTTGCTATTCTCATGTCTTGCCATATGTCACACTTACCAAGGGCATCTACTTCACGGGCATGTTTCATCTCTCTGCACCAGGTTCTCCTCTGATATCCTGATGTATAAATGTGTTCATCAGTCTGGCCTCACCCCTGCAACCTTTGCAAAACATCTCTGAGATCACTCTTCTTCCAAAATTACCCAGCACCCCTAGACTGCATCTTTTTCAGAACCCTATGATGTCTCATTCAAGCATCTTTAATACACCACTTGTCATGAATGAGTCCCAGCTGTGAGCAACTCTCCTTATTGACCATGGAATCCTGGAAACAGGGACTGTGTCAAGTAATCTGTCTCAAACATTAGCTCCTTGTATTAAAAGTGATCAAGTCAACCCCTGAGGGCTATGCCCGAGAGGGGAATTATTCTGATGATAATAAAATGCCAGAGTCCATAGAAAAGAAAGAACTCCAGGATGCCTGAAACTAGCCACAAAGAGTCAGAAAGTCCATGTGGTAGAGAGATTTGAGGAATATTTAATTTGACCTTAGAACTCAACCATCCCACTTCAAGGAATCTACTATGAAGATCAACTTAAAATTTTGTAAAAAATATATTGGTTATGAGCTGTAATGTTACATAAAAAGTAAATTTTCATCAAGGAGAGGCTAAAGCATATTCATAAAACGGACCAGGATGCATCTATAAAATAGGAGGTGATTTCTGAGAACTGACAAAAAAGTTTTTAGGATATACTTTAAAGGAAAAAGTTATAGAAAGGTGTTTGTTACATTAAATTTTGTACAGGAAAGATTAAGAATGAATACACTGATGATTTTAAGAAATATTAAATCTCTGTGTTATTTGCCAAATAAAGCACAAAAATGATGAACTTAAAACAGAAAAATGGCTATTTTTGAGATAATTGATAATGTGTTTTCTGATATTCTGATCTTCAAATAATAAGCCCATTTTTCTTGTATTTATAGGAAAATTAAGTGGAGAGAAGAGCAACTATAAAGCTGAATGCAACCAGAAATGAACTTACACGGTACACATGTGTATTTTTATATTTCATTAATAACATTAGAATTCATGAAAACAACTGTTGCAAGCCAGCTGGAGACCAGAACTCTGGCTGTCCAGTTTTTGTACCCTGTACAGTATTGCTACATTTGGATGCTGAGTGCCTCAAAATGCCCAAATGTAAAAGCCTGGTCTCCGATTTCAGGCTGTGGAACTAACCTCCAGAAGCTGGAGCCCTGCAGGAGTTCTTTGGGTCCTGAGGATAAACTTTCCAGGGAACTGTGGTGCTTCTGTCTCTTCATTTCCCTTCTGCCAGCTGGTGCAGTGAGTGACGTGACTGTCCCATACCCCTGTCAGGATGTGTTGTCCTGTCACAAGTCAAAGCAACAGACCACCTGACCATGGACAGAAATCTCCAAAACATCATGGGCTCAAAGAAAAACACACATTGGTGCTTTTAGAGAACAGAATTTCAGTATAAAAGTTATACTAGTGAATATTTATATAAAAACTTGTGATGGAAAACGGTAGCTAGTTATGATGCTTATTTTCTCCCTGTGACATCAGCAGGGCCTAGAACCAATGGCATCCTGTTCTTGATGATGTCACCTTCCCATAGCCGCCTCATAAGAACCAATATAAGCAGAAAGGAAAGACACAGACTTTCCTCCATTCACAAGGTTATCAAGTAAGAAACGGAGATGGGCTGGTGCCATCAGTCTCTGCTTTTCACCACACAGTATAAAATCAACGAAACAGGTTTTCTGAATGAATGTAAAAACGTAAGAAGAGTCGGGATCATAGAAATCTTTTCTTGCTAACATGTGGCATGATTGCCTTTACTGATTGAAAGAGGAAGAGCCACCGTTGTAATAGAAAGATGTACTTGCACTTGTCTTTGAATGTTTAAAGTTAGAACCATTTATCATTCTGAGAGTACAGGACTCCTGATGCAATTCTCTATTATATGTTTAGCATCAGCCATGAGCCAGTCCTTCCTATAATTGTCTAACATAGTCAGTCAACCTTCTAAAGTGAGTTTCCAATTGAAAGGATATGTAAGTGCAGAAATAACTCTGTAAGAAAATAAACAGACTAATATAGAACTGTGGGAACCTTCTGCAAGATGACTGAGCTGCACTCATTGAACAGTGGCAATGGGACTAGGAGGAAAAGTGTGAGCCTTTAAGTTAAAAGAAATAAATTTATAGCCCTAGGGAGGAAATCTGCTGGCCTTAGGTAGCAGATTCTGTCTAGAGGTTTCATCATAGCCTGGGATCAGCGAAGTGACAGGAGCTTAGACTGAAGAAGCCCAGCAAGCAAACATTGGGTCAAGTTCGAAGCTGTGAGCTGTCTGGAAATGAACATTCTGAGCACTTAGGAGGAGCACCTGAGAGCCTCCTCTCGACTATTCCTGCCGCCTCTTAGTGAAGGACTAAACAGCCAGCCACAAATAACTCCTGGTTGCAGTATACACAAGGGAAAGAAGGCAAGCAAAGATGCTCTCAGTGCCTAGAAAAACTCCCCTTCAGTGATTCCTCACCATCCACCAGCAACATGGCCCCTGCCCTCGCAGATACAGCAATGAATATTGTATTTCCCTTTGTTTGGGATGGCATATTTGAGCAAATATTGAAACATACCTAGCTGTGTCTACCCCACGCCTTAACGCAGGAAAAATAAACATGAGGGCATCATGAGAATTAAATCCACAAAGCCAATGAAAACTTGCAAAATTTCCCAAGAGAAATCAAATTTAAAAATTCCACACAAATGAAAGTCTATGGATGATAGATGGTGACAACTGTGTCCGTAATGCTCAGAATCCAGGGAAACTTGTTTATATGAGAAGGAAATAAAACACATAAAGAGGAGTTATCTACCGAAGATGGGCAGAATGACTTTGGTGATCGTGGCTACAGATGGTTACATGTTTTCACACTGGAATTTGTGATTTTGTCCAATTTGCAATTGAATAAAAGTACTAAGACATTGTTCCTACCTGGGAGGAAAAAAAGAATCATGAAGAATGTATAACTGATGAGAACGATTTGGGATGGAGTGAAACGAGTCTGTAGGCCTCTCTTCGTCCACATCGAAAACTGTCATGGTGGCTTCTGTCTAACATTTTTTCTTGAGACTTGGGAGTCTCTGAAATCTTGCAACTTTAGAGAATGGCTTGGTCTGTAAAGTGTGCTGAATTTTGATCAACTTCAATCCTTTGCACACTAGCAGTTATATGCTCTCTCATCCCAGACCCCATCATTGGTGGCTCAGTACACGAACCTGCAGTGGTTTGCATAATGCCTGTAGCATCAGGTTGGGAAATAAGTACTCTAAGTTTGAGAGATCTACTGACTGATGCTTTCCCTAGATTGCAGAGAAGTGTGTAAGAGACCATTACTGTGCCCCCTCAGTCGGTCTAGGCCCCTTCTCTCCATATTAAAGCAATTTACAGGGACCCAATGCCCTATTTTTTGTAACCTGTCCAGTTTTTTTTTCCTTTCTTGGAAACCAGACATTAAATATTTAGATAGTTTAAAAAAATCACAAGTTTATAAGGGAAAAATTAGAAAGTGATCATTCATTCCCAGGAAAGATTTCAGAAAGTTTGAGTTTGCACTTACGGCTAATCTTTAGGACAACCTTCAAAAATTGTTGAAAGAATAATTAACAAAACCCAAAGCAAAAATAAAAATAAGACAAATAGAAAGGGGGGGAATGACATGATTTCTAGAGTCATAGAATTTTTAGATTTAGAGAACCTGTTTAAAAACAGACAAGGCGTGCAAAGACACACTCAAAGTGTGGAGAACTCAACATAAAAAGTCAGTGAGGAGAAGCAGTTCCTGACACAGACTTTATAAGAGATCTACTGGCGGAAGATTGTAGAACAGCTGTTACAGCTATGCAAAGAACTAATGGAAGCAGTGCAGAAAATAGAAAAGCCACTCAGGACCAAACTGGAGCCATCGATAAAATAATAAACTTGAGATGAAAACAACCACCTCAGAGCCAAAAGGTGCAAGAACTGAAATTTTTTAAGTTATAGAATGATTTATTTTTTTTTAAAAAACATGTTTTTATTCTT
>NC_022012.1:18223714-18234610 GCF_000317375.1 Microtus ochrogaster
GTCCCTCTCCCTCATCAGCTTGAAGAGCCATCAGGGTTCCCTGACCTGTGGGAAGTCCAAGGACCGCCCACCTCCATCCAGGTTTAGTAAGTTGGCTTTAGATTTCCTGAGTAACTGCCTGATCTTAGACAGAAGAAGCTATTTTTCTGCAGATGTCCTGACCCTCTGGTCTATGGTCTTCCCGCCCCTTCTTTCACAGTGCTCCCTTAGGTATAGGACTTGTGTTATAAATGCACCATTCAAGGTTGGGAACCACACACTTTTGTTATCTGTGTTTTATCAAATTAAAGATGTCTCTAATAGCTTCTGCCTACTGGAGAAAGAAGCTTCTTTGTTGAAAAATGAGAGTTCCGTTTATCTGTGGCTATAAATAAGAGTAGTTAGGATGAACAGCCATTATACTGGCTTAAGTCAGTGACAGTAGTTTCTTTTCTAGGGTTTATGACTTATCAACCACTGGTTGTGGTAGTTAGCTAGCATAACCAGATATGAATTCCTTTCTGTTATGTGTGTCCCAAGTCCAATTAGACAGGTGTTAGCTTCCAAGCTGTAAGTGGCACTTTAACACATTTGGGGAAATGCTGGTAAACTGGTAATTATTACATGCTATAGGCTTTATAAGTAGGTAAGATTATTAATTGCTTTTCTCCATAGTCAGCTTGTATATAAGTGAGTTAGTCCTCAAAAAGGAGGCTTCTAAGTGAGTTCCAATTTTCAGTTCCTCCAATTCTATGTCTGAAATAAATGTGTAGTGTCTCAGGTAACAAGGTGTTACCATCATATTCTTGGAGGAAATTATTCACGTCTTCAAGCACTTCTGGATTTCTACCCAAATAAATAGAAATAAGGTCTTGAGAAGACACTTATGTATTCACAATGTGTTTATAACACATCATTCATGATGGTTCAGTGTTGTAGGAGGCCACTTGTTTGTTTCCCGGCTGCCCAGACTTCTGAAATAACTACATAGAAACTCTATTAATTAAATCACTGCTTGGCCTATTAGCTCTAACTTTTTATTGGATAGGTTTTACATCTTAATTTAACCAATTTCCATTAATATATGTATTGTCCTGTGATTGTGGCTTACCAGCAAGGTTTGGCATCTGTCTCTGGTGACTGCTTCATGGCTATCTTGGACTCCATCTTTCTTCTCCCAGCATTCAGTTTAGTTTTTCCTGCCTACCTCTGTTAGTTTTCCCAATCACAGGCCAAGGCAGTTTCTTTATTCATTAGCCAATAAAAGTAACACATAGACAGAAGGACCCCCCACACTATTTCCCCCTTTCTGTTTCTGTTTAAACAAAAGGGAATACTTTGATTTTAACATAGTAAAATTACATATAACAAAACAGGTATCAAGCAAGAATTATAGTTACAATATTTGTATCTACTTTATTTTTATAATAACTAAGGAAAACTATAACTATCAATTCTTTAAGTCCATCAAAGACTCCAGAAGGATATGATATTAGCTAAGTAAACAGGAAATGCATTGTAAGAAACTTCCAAAACTCTAGAATTGACAGAGTCATCTTGTTGCCTGGACAGTCACCTAAAGTTCTTTTGTACCTTTGGAGCATCCATTTTCAACCTGCAGGCCCATAGTATCTAGCAGACTTTTCCATGAAATCGGAAACTTCAAAGACAGTTAAAAACCTTCATTTTTATTTAAACAAAAAAAGGGAGGTAATATTGGATTCCCCTCTGTATGTTGTGAATACCATTGGTTAATAAAGAAACCATCTTGGCCTATTGATAGGGCAGAGAAGAACTAGGTGGGGAAAGCTAAACTGAATGCTGAGAGAAAGGAGGCAGAGTCAGGAGAAGCCATGTAGCCCCATCAGAGACAGATACCAGATGGAATTTTACCCAATAAGCCATAGACATGTGGTAATACACAGGTAATAGAAATGGGTTAAGTTAATATGTAAGAGCTAGCCAATAAAAAGTTAGAACTAATGCACCAAGCAGTGATTTAATTAATGCAGTTTCTGTGTGGTTATTTTGGGAGTCAGGACAGCCAGGAACACTCTAGCAGCCTCTTACTACAGTTCAAACATGTAAGCAACCCACATGTCTGTCTATACAGGAATAAATAAAATAAACAAAATAATGATGTTCCTTCTTTCATTTTTCTCTATGTACAGACACAACCTGCTGAGTCTGTTCCTGTGTTATTTGCATGAGAGGGTGGGGAGGCATGGGAGGAGTTGAAGAAGTAAAGACAATAAAGGAAAATTATTCTATTGTATTTTATTTCAAAAATTAAAAATGTGTGTCAACAAGACCTGACAGATATTGTCTGAGTTCTGCTATAGTGATACTTTATTTGTTTTAATAAATAAAGCTTGTTTTACATGTAAAGTGGGGTACTACACTAATTCAAAGCATAATGGAACAGATGGAAGACTTTCTTTGTATTTGCACAAGGACTTGCGAACACTGGTTGCTTTAGAGAAGGAGGATTATGCCTAAAGAAGGAAAGCTCACCTCTATCCTTAAATACACAGGAGAAATGAGAGTGCACTCAAATTTGAAAATCATATGTGACTCAAGGTGTATCCTTTATGTTGTTATTCTGGATTTTAGGCTTAAACTCAGAAAAATTAACTTTCATGGTAATATAAAATTAAATTTAAAAATAAAAATGTGACAATGTATTGCAACAATAAATAGAAATGTATAATGTATGAAAATAAATAAATAAATAAATAAATAAAGCTTGCCTGAAAATCAGAGTTCAAAGCTAACCACACTAGTCAGCCATACAGGCCTGGCAGTGGTGGCACACATCTTTAATCCCAGCAGCCATACTAGTTACCCGTAAAGGCTGGGTGGTGGTGATGCAAACCTTTAATACCACACTAGAGAGGAATATAAGGCTCCATGAGACAGGAACTTGCTCTCTTCTCAGTCTGAAGATTTTGTAGAGATAAGAGCTGTCTAGTGGTTGGTTGCTTTACTTTTCTGATCTTTCAGCTTGAATCCCATTATCTGTCTCCGGATTTTTATTATTCATGCTACGTGATACCCAATAATATTATATAAACTTTAACAGTATATTTATTTTCTCAAATACACACAGGACATTTTTTTTAGGGTACAACAGCTGTTAGGTCACAAATTAAAGTACCTCTCCCAAACACAACACAATGAATATAGAAATAGATAATAAAAGTAAAACTATAAATTTACAAGTTTTGGATGTTAAATTACATGCTCCTACATAGCCATGTCTCAAAGAATAAATCACAAAGCAAATCAGAAAACAGTTAGAAGTGAATGACCATGAGAAGACAATACGTCAAAGCCCAGGGACACAGCAGAACAGCACAAGAGGAAGCCTGTGCCAAGACATTCTTGAGAAAGTAACACAAAGCCAGAAGACTCATGCTTTCTGATCTCAACACTTAATAAAAATAACAATAATCCAAACTGTGTTAGGCTGCCATGAAAACAGGCATACAGACAATGAAATAATTCCCAGAAATGAGTTCTCTTCTTTTTGATCAGAAAATCTTTTTGAAAAGGTTACTAAGATTATTCAATGAGAAAGGAACTCTCTTTCCAACAGTAGTGCTGGGAAAGAGATCTGCATTCCCCGGGCACAGCCCTTTGTTCACGGTCAGCAAAACGGATCCAATATCTGACACAACAAAACTCAGAATAAAAACCAGGGCAGCATTCTTCATCAGATTTGGAAAAGACTTCTTGGATGTGACACCAATGGTCCCAGCTACAAAATAAACATTAACACATTGTGATAATTAGAACTTGTATTCATTAGAATGTGATATCAGCTGGGTTAAAAGGGCAGCAAAGAGATGGCAGGAGACAATTAAGTAATATATTTGGATAAAGTATAAATAACCCAGAATGCACAGAGAACCTCTAAAGTCACTCATAGTTTAACAACTGGACTGAATACTGGGAAAGGGATCCACATAGGCTATTTCCAAAGACAATTGAAAAAGCATTGATAAGCACATAAAAATATACTTCAGCATCACTAATAATAACCATGTGATACCAACTCATGCTCATTAGGACATCTACTGTTGACAAAACAGACATAACAAAGAGTGGTGGAGATCTGGAGAAATTGCCATCCTGTGTTCTGTAGTGTAGCACTTGGACACATTTATTGTGAAAAGCAATATGGCTTCCTCACAAAATTATAAACAAAATTGTCATTTAGGTCTTCAAGGCACTTCTGTATTTCTACCCAAATAAATAGAAAATAGGTCTTGAGAACACACCCATATACCCATGTTTATCATGTATCATTCATTGTGGTTCAAACCTGTAAGCAAATTGCATATCTGTCCACATAATAATAAATAAAATTCCATGTAGTTGTGCAATGGATTAGTTGTCAGCTTTTTAAAAGGGAAAGAAATCTTACTATTCTACATCACAATGCTCAGCCAAATAGTCACTGCTAGTCAGAAGTTCTAAGTATGGACTTGGAGAAGTAAAGTCATAAAGACAAGAGTGAACTGTGCTCATGAGAGCTGAGGCATAGTGACATGGGAAATTCTTCTTTAGTGGGTGGTGGCTGCACATCAGAACACACTAATACCACTGAACAATTCCCCTAGTCATTTTTCATTATGTGTATTTTCACACATCAGAAGAATGGAGAGTGATAGACTCTCTAGAAAAAAATTAATGAATGAAATCAAATAGTGGACTTGTAAGAGAAAGAAGACAGAGCAGGCAGTAAGCTACTGGAAAGAACTGGTGACATAATTTCTGGGGGTCACAGGAGCATTTGATTACCATTCCATTGGCAAGACCAGCCTTCTGTGGAAATTAGTGGAAGCAATTGATTTATTTATCTCCACAGGAATCAGATAGCCTGTTCTGATTTTCAGTGGATTCTGCCTTTTCAGTTTGGGATTCAGTCAAGAAGGTTTCCAGTGCAAGGAGGAGATTCTTCAACTGGGCTAGAATTGGACTGAGTTCCAGTGCTGCCTAGAATGGGGAAGAGATCGCACCTAGCAAGCAACTCTGAAGATGTCCTGGAAGTCATTGACTGATAATAACTCAAGTTCCCATTACGATCTATACAACGATGCAGAAGTCACTTGCATAAAGCAGCAAGGAAAGACATCTGAAATAGCATCGTTAAGTCTTCTCTATCAGTGGTTGACTAGGTCAAGGGTCTGAGCCATTGTTGTGGGATAATCTTTTTGTACACTATAAAGATGTATCTCTGACTAAGGCACTGTCAAATTGATTTAATAAAGAGCTGAATGGCCAAAAGCTAGGAAGGGTAAAATGGACATACTGCAGAGGTGAGGGGCAGAGGGGAGGTGAGCAGGACTGGGGTGCATGATGTGGCATTTCCAAAGAATCAATAAATAATTACATTAAAAATTAAAAGAAAAAGCCAGGCGATGGTGGCGCACGCCTTTAATCCCAGCACTCGGGAGGCAGAGACAGGCGGATATCTGTGAGTTTGAGACCAGCCTGGTCTACAGAGCTAGTTCCAGGACAGGCTCCAAAGCAACAGAGAAACCCTGTTTCGAAAAACCAAAAAGAAAAAAATTAAAAGAAAGAAATTTATGTTCTTAAGAAAAGAGCATCTGGACTGGGGATGCTGAGGTTTCAGAGGTTGCAATTACAAGGAGAAGTGGTTTGTCCCAGTTGAGAGGACATGACTGGGATCATTATTAGATTCTTAAAGATAGGGTCATCAGGAACAGAGAAGAGCCCTTTTAAAAAATGGCACCAACTGCTTGATGGTTCAGTGTATAACTTTATCTTTGGGGATTCACAAGAGACAGCTTGGAGAGCAGGCTCTCAGGCACAGGGCAACTCTGCTGTCACAGCTGTCCCTTAGAGGACACCATGAAGCTAGTTTTAACCAAACTGAGTATCTACTGTCTTCAGCAGGGTGAACATCATTACTGAGCTAAATTTGAAACAATAGGGAGAAGGATGCCAAGAGGAAGTTCTTTCTCCCTTTTCCACCTGGTAGCTTCCTTCCATTCTCTTCCAGAAGTTAAGCTCATGTGAATCCCTGAAGAGAGGAAAATAAGGTTAGCAGACACATAGCCTTGGAGTCAAAGCTGGTAAGAAAAGTGATATGAACCTGGGAGACATCAGCAAAAGCTCTCTGTCAGCCCACAACTGTGAGGAGTATCTGAAAATAATTGAACTCTCAGTCTGCACCTATGAGTGAAAAGGACTTGGAAGCAAAGAAGAGGCTTGGGATAAAGCCTGTTAGGTGGAGAGGCAGGCGTTGCCCTAAAGTTTTCTCCCAGTTTTCTAAGGCTGAGAGAGCCTCTCCTTCCTGTACCATGCTTGTCTAGCTCTGTAGCTGTTGTGACATTCCTGGTAACCCCTAAGTCCTTTCCTGTTCTGAGTCTTCAGGGAACCCCAAGAGTTTTGACTTCTTAATATTAACCCTGGGAATTTTCTCTGATTCAAAAAAAAGTGTTTATTTTGTATGCTTGCACTTTGACCTTCAAATGGTACTTCTCTCCAACAATAAAAGGGTAAATAGTAGCCCATCTTTATATTACCCAATCTCACATAACTTACATCATTGAGAACGCTATTCATCTACCTGCCTATCAGTCCAAAGATTCATTCAACGATGACTTGTTACATTGAGATGATTCTTAATGCTAGTCATAGCAGTGAGAAAACAGACTGTGGGTCTGCTCTGTGTGTTTCTACTTCAGTGGGAGGAGGCAGCAGAGACAGACAATACACAAGCCAGGGCAACATAGAAGGTCACAAAATAGTGAGTCCCTACAAGGCACTGAACAGAGAAACACGAGGAGATGAGAGCGGTGGAGTGTGGGGGTGGGTGTGTGATGGAAACGGACTCTGAAAAACTGACAGTTGAACAGACATAAGAATGGCATCAGTCCTGAGAACAATTATAAAAAGGGCAATTAATTATAGGTCAAGGGAAATTGGAAGAAAAATGGAAGACTGAAACAAAAGCATATCTGACATGTTGAAGGACCAAACCAACCAGCCAGGAGAATTAGGAAGAAACTGGGGTTAATAAGATGGAAACCGGCTCCAGATACAACAAATCACAAGGTAATCCCTAGGACAAACGCAATTCACCCTAAGTGAAACAAGAGGCCACTTATAGGGGATGAACAGGAGGGAAGGAATATTTGATTTAAATACAACAAAATACTCTGGGTTTACATGGCTTTCCTAGTTCCTAAGAAGAAATCAGTTAGAAGAGATCCCATTTTACTACAAAGAAATAAGAAACAACTAAATCACAAAAGCAGTGCTTACCTATTTTCTTGTTAAAAAAGTTAATTTAATAGGTTTTCAGATATCATTCTTATGCATGTATAACAGGAAAATACACATGAACTTAATTGGTTGAAGTGTTGCCAAGGCCTTCTTCATGGTGAGTTCATTATTTCCAAAACAGTTTCAATTAAGTCTTCAAGGGAGACAGTGTACTTATTGAGCACCGTTACGTGCTAAAAATTTGAAAATTTGAAAGATGTGCAGCCTGGTTTCACCAAGCTTCTGATCCACTGGTAACATAAAGCAAGGGAAGAGCAGGACAAAAAAATGCATTCAACACACATGCAAATGCTGCCTCTTTTTAGAGCCATGCTTAAGTATGAACTTGAATGTCAGACAAAACTGGGTTTGGTTCCTACTTGCCATCTATGTATCCTTGAATGCCTTTGGTTCCAGATTTCCTCTGAATAAAAACTACCCTGCAACGTTGATTAGGGTAAAATAAAATGCTGTGTGTAAAATTCTACTTAGTAGAGTATTGGTTACAATTTTGAAACTTTCAGTCACCCTATGAGCATGCTCTCAAGTTAATGCCTATGCCCATGATGCCCCAGGTTTTTCTGGCTGATTCTCTATTTCAGTTACACTTGGGAAATCTAAATAGGTTGTGTGTGTTTGTGTAAATTTATCACAATATGACAGTTTGGTCTCATGATAGTTAATTTGGTATTTTTTTCCACCAATCATGATATTTCAGAAAGAAACATCTTGTTTCCCCTTTTGGAAAGTAGATAGTTTTCATGTATCATTCTCTTTATTTGGTAGAAAGAAAACATGAAAGATGGAAAGGAATGTGATTGGAATGCTCATTAAACAATGCTAACGGCCATTGCTTGTTATCACAAATATCAAAAGAAGTGGGGAGGGACCATTGAGCTTGTTCTGTCTAGGAGCCCTCAAGTTACCTCGCTCTGTGTTACTAAAGCAAACACTTCCCTGATATCGCCTGGCGTTCAGAAGATACTCAGTGCCCACAGAACACTCCACAATCGTGCTGAAAATGTCTGTAGTCTGCTCATTCTTCCTGACTATATTCTTACAGGTAGTGTTAGGCACCATGGTCATCTCTTATTTATACAGAGAATATTCAGTGAAATAGTTCTTAGATGATAAATTGTTAGTTGAAATATTCTATGGAAAAGCTTCTTCAAAGGAAAGTTGACAATATACCTACAGAATGTAGTTTCTTTCTTTCTTTCTTTCTTTCTTTCTTTCTTTCTTTCTTTCTTTCTTTCTTTCTTCCCCCTCGCTCTCCTACCTATTTTTTTTTCCTCTGGGTCTCATTAGGAATCTTATTTGCTGCTGAGGTAGTGAACTCCACAGAAGCAGGTACAAGGGAGGAACCACTGAGGGAGTAGGCTGGAGCCAGAGACCTTTACGGGTCCAGGCCTAAGACAGGGACCTCCATGGGAGCGGGCCTAGGCCAGGGACATCTATGGAAATAAGTCTGAGCCAGCGACCTCCATCTAGAGCAGATGTGAGGCAGCAAACTCCACAGGAGAAGGTACAAGGGAGAAACCACTGAGGGAGAAGGCCCAAGTCAGAGACATCTGCAGGACCAGGTGATAGTCAGGGATCTCTGAGAGAGAAGACCCAAGCCAGGGACATCTGTGGGAACAAGCCTGAGCCAATTACCTCAGCTATAGCAGGCTGAAACAGAGATAATAAAGAAAACACAGCCAAGGGATATATAAAAATGGAAATTATGAGAAGATTATCAGGAATCACAAATGAAAGCATAAACAGCAGAATAAAAGAAATGGAAGAAAGAATCACAAACACTGATGATACAAGAAGAAATAGACTTATCGGTTAAAGAAAACATTAAATCTAACAAAAACTTAGCACAAAATATCCAGGAAATATGGGACACCATGAAAAGACCAAACCTAAGAATAATAGGTGTAGAAGAAGAAGAAGGAGGAGGAGGAGGAGGAGGAGGAGGAGGAAGAAGAAGAAGAAGAAGTCCAACTCAAAAGCACAGATAATTTGTCTAGTAAAATCATAGAAGAAAACTTTCCCAACCTAAAGAAAGATATGCATATGAAAATACAAGAAACTTACAGAACACCAAATAGACTGAATCAAAAAAGTCCCCTAGCCACATAATAATCAAAATACTAAACATGCATAATAAAGAAAGAACATTAAGAACTGCAAAGGAAAAAAGCCGAGTAACATATAAAGGCAAACTTATCAGAATTATACCTGACTTCTTAATGGAAGCAATGGAAGCCTAAAGGTCCTAGTCAATCATTGAGATAAACCAGACCAAGAAAGACAAATTTTATATGTACTCACTCATAAGCGGCTTTAGACATAAAGCAAAGAAAACCAGCCTATAATTCACAATCCTAGAGAAACCAGGCAACAATGAGTACTTTAAGAGAAACATACATAGATATACTTTACATGGAAAGTAGAAAATGAGTAAATTGGGAGCATGAGCACCATGGGAGAGGGTAGAAGGTGAGGGGAGATGAAGGTAAGGGAGCAGAGAAAAAATGTATAGCTCAATAAAATCAATAAAAAAAATCTCGTTTGTCATTTGGCTTGTTTGTGTAAATACTTAAACAAGTATCTTTTAAAAGATGTATATGAGGTTCATTCATATACTTGTAAAAATTGGGCCAAGATATAGAGTAACCATACTTAGTACTACTTTGCATTTGTTTTATGTATATTAAAATATTTTTAAAATGGAAATAATTAATGCTTGCACAATATTTTTTAATTTTTATACATGGGACATTTAGCTTTAGATTGTATTCCAAATCAAATGATATTAGCTGTGAATATTATCATTTTTTAACTTTTTATATTTAAACAAGTATCTTTTTTTCTTTTACATACCAATCTCAATTCCCACTCTCTCCCCTCCTCCCGTTCCCTCCTCATTCCCCCCACCATACCCCTATCCACTCCACAGAGTGTAAGACACATTGCTTTGGGGAAGGACCAAAGGCCCTTCCTATTATATCTAAGCTAAGCAAAGTATGCCTCCTAAGAGAATGGGTTCCAAAAAGTTAAAACAAGCAATAGGAAAAAATCCTGGTCCCACAGCCAGTGGTCCCATGGTCTGCCCCACCTATACAACTATCATCCACTTCAGAGGGCCTAGTTTGATCCTATGCTGGTTTTTTACCTGTCCATCCAGAGTTGGTGAGCTCCCATTCACTCAGGTAAGCTGTTTCAGTGGGTGTCCCCATCATGGTCATGACCTCTTTGTTCATATTCTCACTCCTCCCACTCTCTCTGCCTGGACTTTGGAAAAAATCCAGTGCTCTTTTGTGGCTTTCTGTCTGTGCTTCTATCAGTTGCTGAGTGAAGGTTCTATGGTGACTCTTAAGATAGTCATCAGTTTTATCCCATGCTTTTTCAGACCCAGGACAGCTGGCCTTGATGCGTTCCCAACAGAACATCCCCATTGTCTCCGTGTGTGGGTGTACCCCTCGCAGTACTGAGTTCCTTGCTCGTGCTCTCTCTCCATCTGCTCCTGATTTGGACCTTGAGATTTCAGTCCGGTGCTCCAATGTGGGTCTCTGTCTCTGTCTCCTTTCATCGCCTGATGAAGGTTAATATTCAGGAGGATGCCTA
>NC_022012.1:18235026-18307426 GCF_000317375.1 Microtus ochrogaster
ATAATAAGATAGTCATCAATCTGACTAGAGGGCAAGGCCAGTTCAGGCACTTTCTCTATTATTGCTAAGGGTCTTAGCTGGGGCCATCCTTGCTAAGATTCTTAGGAATTTCTCCAGTACCAAGTTTCTTGCTAGCCCCATGACTCCCTCGATCAAGATGTCTTTCTTTGGCCTTCCCCCATCTTGGCTATCCTGTTTCCTCAAGTTCTGTTTCTCTCTCTCCTTCTCTCCTCCTCCCCTACTGCCCTCCCTTCTCTCTCCCCCCACCCTCACACTGCCAATTTTCTCTAAGGATTTTGTCTATTACCCCTTCCTAGGGTTATCTATATATGTTCCTTTTAGAGTTCTCTTTGTTACTTAGCTTCTCTGGGGTCGTGAACTATAGGCTCCTTATCTTTTGCTTTATAGCTAGTATCCACTTTTGGGTGAGTCCATACCATGCTCATCTTTTTGGGTCTGCATTAATTCACTCAGGATGTTTTTTTTTTCTAGTTCCACACATATGCATGCAAATTTAAAGATGTCATTGTTTTTTTACTGCAGAGTACTACTCCATTGTGTAAATCTACATTTTCTCTATCCATTCTTCAGTTGATGATCATCTAGGTTGTGTCCAGGTTCTGGATCTTGTAAATAATGCTGCTATGAACATAGTTGAAGAAAGGTCCATGTAGTATGTTGGTCATCCTTAGGGTATATGTCCAAGAGTGTTATTGCTGGGTCCTAAGGTAGGTTGATTCCCAATTTTCTAAGAAATCACCATATTGAATTCCAGAGTGACTGTACAAGTTTGCATTCCCACTAGCAACGGAGGTGTGTTACTCTTACCACACATCCTCTCTAGCATAAGCTATCATTGGTGTTTTTAATTTTAGTCATTCTGACAGGTATAAGATGGTATCTCAGAGTCATTTTGGTTTGCATTCCTCTGATGGCTAAGGATGTTGAACATTTCCTTAAGTGTCTTTAGGTCATTTGAGATTCTTCTGTTGAGAATTCTCGGTTTAGATCTGTACCCCATTTTTAATTGGATTATTTAGTATTTTGATATTTAATTTTTTTGAGTTCTTTATGCATTTTGGGGATCAGTCCTCTGTTGTAGGATTTGTGAATATATTTTCCCACTCAGTAGGCTGTCTTTTCTTTTTTTTTTTTTTTTGGTTTTTCGAGACAGGGTTTCTCTGTGGCTTTTGGAGCCTTCCTGAAACTAGCTCTGTAGACCAGGCTGGTCTCGAACTCACAGAGATCCGCCTGCCTCTGCCTCCCGAGTGCTGGGATTTAAGGCGTGCTCCACCATCGCCCGGCTAGGCTGTCTTTTTGTCTTATTGACTGTGTCATTTGTTTTAAGATGCTTCTCAGTTTCAGAAGGTCCCATTTATTTATTACTGCTCCCAGTGTGTTGCGCTACTGGTGTTATGTTTAGGAAATGATCTCCTGTGTCCATGCCTTGAAAACTACTTCACACTTTTTATTTTATGAGGTTCAGTGTAGTCGGACTTATATTGAGGTTTTTAATCCATTTGGACTTGAGTTTTGTGCATGGTGATAGATATGGATTCTACATGTTGACATCCAGTTATGCTAGCAACATTTTTTGAACATGCTTTCTTTTTTCCATTGTATAATTTTAACTTCTTTGTCAAAAATCACATATTCATAGGTGTGTGGATTAATATCCGAGTCTTTGATTTGCTTCCATTGGTCCTCCTGTCTGTTTTTATGCCAATACCAAGCTGTTTTCAGCACTGTAGCTCTATAATAGATCTTGATGTAAGGGATAGTGATGCCTATGGAAGTTCCTTTTTTTGCACAGGATTGGTTTGGCTATCTAGTTTTTTTTCTTTTTAATTTTTCCATATGAAGTTAATTACTGTTCTTTCAAGGTCTGTGAAGAATTGTGTTGTGATTTTCATGGGGATTGCATTGAATCTATAAATCGCTTTTGGTAAGATTTCCATTTTTACTATGTTGATCCTAACTATCAAAGAGCATGGGAGATCTTTCCATTTTCTGTGTCTTCTTCAATTTCTTTATTCAAAGACTTAAAGATCTTGTCAAACAGGTCTTTCACTTCCTTGGTCAGTGTTACCCCAAGATATTTTATGTTGTTTGTGGCTATTGTGAAGGGTGATGTTTCTCTGATTTCTCTCTGATCTTTATCGTTTGTATATAAAAGGGTTACGGAATTCTTTGAGTTGATCTTGTATCCTGCCATATTACTGAAGGAGTTCCCTGGTAGAGTTTTGGGGTCACTTATGTATACTATTTTATCATCTGCAAATAGTGAACATTTGACTTCTTCCTTTCTGATTTGTATCCCCTTGATCTCCTATTGTTGTCTTATTGATATACATAGAACTTCAGGAACTATGATGGATAGATATCAAAAGAGTAGACAACCTTGTCTTGTTCCTGATTTTAGTGGAATCACTTTGAGTTTCTCTCCATTCAACATGATATTGACTGTCGACTTGCTGTATATTGCTTTTATTATGTTTAGGTATGTTCCTTGTATTCCTGATCTCTCCAAGACCTTTTATCATGAAAGGGTATTGGATTTTGTTGAATACTATTTCAACATCTAATGAGATCAACATATGGTCTTTTTCTTTCAGTTTATTTATATAGCGGATTACATTGATAGATTTTTCGTATGTTGAATAATCCCCTCATCTCTTGGATGAAGCCAACATGATCATGGTGGCTGATTTTTTAGATGTGTTCTTGGTTTTTGTTTGCTAGTATTTTGTTGAGTATATTTGCATCAATGTTCATGAGGGGGATTGGTCTGTAATTCTCTTTCCTAGTTGAGTCTTTGTGTGGATTCAGTATCAGAGTAACTGTAGCCTCAAAAAAAAAAAAAGAGTTTGGAAATGTTCTGTCTGTTTCTACTACGTGAAACACTTTGAGGAGCATAGGTATTAGCTCCTTTGAAGTTCTGGTAGAATTTTGCATAGGTTTTTGTAGTATGACCTAATGATTCTCTGGATTTTTTCAGTGTCCGTTATTATGTTTCCCTTTTCATTTCCAATTTTGCTAATTTGGATGCTCTCTCTCTGCCTTTTGATTAGTTTGGGTAAAGGTTTGTCTATCTTTTTGATTTTTCTTAAAGAACCAGATCTTTGTTTTATTGATTCTTTGTATTGCTTTTTTGTTTTGTTTTGACTTTCTTGATTTCAGCCCTCAATTTGATTATTTCCTGTCATCTACTTCTCCTGGGTGAGTCTGCTTCTTTTTGTTCTAGAGCTTTCTGGTGTGCTGTTAAATTGCTGTGTAAGATTGCTTCATTTTCTTTATGCAGGCATTTAGTACTATGAACTTTCCTCTTAACACTACTTTCATTTTGTCTCATAGGTTTGGGTGTGTTGTGCCTTCATTTTTGTTGAATTCTAAGAAGTCTTTAACTTCTTTTTTTTATTATTTCTTAACCCAGTGATGATTAATTTGATCACTATTCAGTTTCCATGAGTTTGTAGGCTTTCTGCTATTAGTGTTGTTGAATTCTAACTTTAAACCATGGTGATCCAATAAAATACAGAGGGTTATTCCATTATTTTTGTATCTGTTGAGGTTTGCTTTGTTACCTAGTATGTGGTCAATTTTAGAGAAGGTTCCATGAGGTGCTGAGAAGAAGGTATATTTTTTTGTGTTTGGGTGAAATGTTCTATAGATATCTGTTAGGTCTATTTGAGTCATGACATCTGTTAGTTCTCTTATTTCTCTGTTAAGTTTCTGTCTGATTGACATGACCATTGTGGAGAATGGGGTGTTGAAGTCTCTTACTAATTGTGTGTGGGATTTGACATATGATTTAAGCTTTAGCAATATTTCTTTTACATATGTGGGTGCTCATGTTTGGGGGGCTTAGATATTCAGGACTGAGACTTTAACTTGATGGATTTTTCCTGTGATGAACATAAAGTGTCCTTCTTCAGCTCTTCTGATTGATTTTAGTTTGAAGTCTATTTTGTTAGAAAATAGGATAACTATACCCGCTTGCTTCTTAGATCCATTTGATTGGAAATCCTTTCCTAACCCTTTACTCTGAGGTAATGCCTGCATTTGAGGTTGAGTTGTGTTTCTTGACTATAACAGAAGAATGGATCCTGCTTTCATATCCATTCTCTTATCCTGGAGCTTTTTTTTTATTTGCATTCTTTTTTTTTTGAAAAAAAAATTCTGCCTCCTCCCAGCTTCCCATTTCCCTCCCCCTTGTCTCACTCCTCTCCCCCTCCCTCTCCAGTCTGAAGAGCAGTCAGGGTTCCCTGCCCTGTGGAAAGTCCAAAGTCCTCCCCTCTCCATCTTGGTCTAGGAAGGTGAGCATCCAAACTGGCTAGGTTCCCACAAAGCCAGAACATGAAGTAGGATCAAAACCCAGTGCCATTGTCCTTGGCTTCTCATCAGCCCTCATTGTCATGGGATAAAACTGGACTATCCTGAAGCTTTTTATATTGGAATTGTGTCTATTAAGATATTAAAAGATATTAATAACCAGTGATTGTTAATTTCTGTTGTTTTTGGTGGTAGTGTTTATATGTTTCTCTTTGGGTTTTGCTGGTGGGAGGTGATCCATTGCCTGTGGTTTTAAGGATGCAGTTAGCTTCTTTGGGTTGGAGGTTTTTTTCTAGTATGTTCTGTAGGTCTAGATTTGTGGATAGGTATTGTTTAAGTCTGATTTTGTCATGGAGTATCTTGTTTTCTCCATTGACGGTAACTGAAAACTTTGCTGGGTATAGTAGTCTGGGCTTGCATCTCTGGTCTCTTAGTGTCTACACCTCATTTGTCCAGGATCTGAGAGTCTCTCTTCTATCTCTTATATTTTGTTGATTATGCTTGCATCTGTAGTTCCCGTTCATTCACCCAGGTTTCTTATTTTCAGAATTCCCTCACTTTGTGTGTTTTTTTATCACCTCTATTTCAGTTTTCAAGTCTTGAACTGTTTGAACTGTTTACTTCACCTGTTTGATTTTTTTTTCTTGATTTTCCTGGGTTCCTTTAAGAGGCTTTTTGATTTCTCCAATTTTTTGTTTGTCTTTTCTTCCATTTCTTTAAAGGAATTTTTCATTTACTCATTAAAGGTCACCATCGTTCTTGTAAAGTTACATTTAAACTCTGCAGCGAAGGCTGTGACCACACAGAGAGGACCAAAAGGTGAGTGATTGCCCACTCATCTGGACACCCCACTTTCTAGGTCCTCAGTTCTGTGCAGTCGCAGCCTGTGCTTCAGAGTATCTCTGAGGTTGTAGGGCATAGGAGGGTTTGGGGGCAGGGTGGGACTTGTAGCTTACAGGGTCTGATCAATGGGGTCACAAGTATTTTTAGAAATTGGATCAAGTACATCTTTCTATGTATGTTTCCACAGGATACTACCTTGAGAAGATATTCATATGTTTTGGAATTGGAAGGACACTAGATACAGACAACATCAACCTAAACAGAACTCTAGGGTACCAGTGTGATTTTATGCAAGCATAAAATTCCCTTTAATCCCTAGACAATTTTAAAGTCTATATATGTATGTTCTGTGGGACTAGGTTTTCAAGGAAGTTTTACTTGTAACAAACATCTCGAAGTAGTATGAAGTTGAAGAATGGTAGCAAATATACAACCATCAAGACCCATGGCAGCAGTCAGGGCAGAGTCAGGAGAGCAGCCTCTTCGTAGCCAGGAAGCATATGGTTTTTAGCTACAACAGATACACGAGTATGGTATGTGCTTTATAAATGTCTAATTTCATTTCTTAGAGTTGTTAGAAACTCTGTGCTTGCTAATCTCAATGATACGGCATTTTCTTGCAGTCAACGCCACTATATTGTCTTGTGCAATCACTTTCTATCCAGGTATGGATTTACCTGACCAATCACATTATATTCATTTTCACGAATGTGGCAAAAGAAACGAAGTAATTTTACAAAATAGTGCTTTCTAAGGATCAGTTCTCATACTGCCTAATTCTATTTTTCATGTTTGTACAGCAAGTACTTTATTGACTGAGCTTTCTCCCAATTAAGGAATATACATTAATTTGCAAGTATTATAAAATTGTAAGTTATAAATGATCAACATTATATCAACATTATAAGTAATTTCCACTGGCATATATTTCAGACAGCAATGGTATGCGCTCACTCATAAATGAATAGTAGATGTAAAGCAAAGGATAACCAGACTATAATCCACAATTGCTAAGAAGCTAGGTAATAAGGAGAACACTAAGAGAGACATGCATGGATGCCCCTGGGAAGGGGAAGCAGGTAAGATCTCTGGAGTAAATTGGGAGTGTGGAAGGAAGAGGGGAGGGAGGGAAAGGGAAAGGGTGAGAAAATATTTCTAAATAATTTTTATACTTATAGATCATTATGATGAGATCAGTGACATTTTTGATAGACAGTTAACAAGTTTAAATGTTTGAGGGCCTGAAATAATATTGACTTTTAAAACTTCTGTCCGTTAATCAAAAACTCTTCTTTTAAGGACCAGTCCTGAACTGACATGAGAAATATTGGTGCTGGGTTCCACACTTTGCAAGGCTTCAGAGGAAGGAGTAGCCCAAATGGGGAAAACAGAGTTTACTTCACATTCAAAGCATATGGGAAGCTACGTGTCTCAAAGCAGGTCTAGAAGTAGCCAAGGAACCAGCGTGGGAAATAGTGCTGATCTTGGATAAAGCTCACCCACAAATCACAGGGAAAGATATAGACCCAGTTAAAAGGTCCTCGGTGAAGCAAAATAAGCCCTCAGAGAAAGACTAGCTATAGAGGCTCCTCCCTTACATACCAGGCCAGCAGATGAAAAGAATACATACTCCTTACTAGAACTTAGTCCTTCACTGAGCATTGCAAGTACCACCTCTAAAAGGACAAAAGCGATTTAGATTTTTATAATAAAAAATAAAAAAAAGACAGGTTCAGCCAATGAACTAGCTCCAAGGGTTCAAGTCCCAATCCAGACACATAAACAACATGAAAAACAAAGACAGCTTTGTTCCCCCACAAATCAATGATCCCATCACAATGACTGGTGATTTGAAAGAAAATGACCCCCAAAGTGAGTGGAACTATTAGGAGGTGTGGCCTTGCTGGAGGAAGTGTGTCACTGTGGGGGCTGACTCTGAGGTCTCTCTGTCTCAAGCTTTGCCAGTGTGACAATCAGTCACCTTCTTGTTGACTGCATGATGTGGCCTTCTCAGCCCCAGTGCCACATCTGCCTGCTCATTGTCTGCTCACTTTCATATCATAATGGACGGCACCTCTGGCACTGTAAGCAAGCCACCCACAACTAAATGCTTTCTTTGTAAGAGTTGTTGTGGTCACAGTGCCTATTCACAGCAAGAATAAACTCTAACTAAGGCAGACATCTAATGAAAAATTACTGAGAAAGAACTACCAAAGAATTCAAAGGAATGGTTATAAGTTTGCTCAAACAATTGAAAGACATGGATGAACTGCAAAACACCAAAAACAGAGATGAATGAAATGAAAGCAGTCTATCCAAGATATGAAAATAAAGGTAGACATGCTGAAGAACACCTAACCTGAGATGATATTAAAATTGAAAAATGTAATAAGCTAAACAAAATCCTTGGGGGGAAGCCTCATCAGTAGACTAGATCATGCAGAAACCAAGAAGTAAGGAGTGGAAAAAAAAAGACAGAGGGATTAGATCATGCATTAAGGACCAATGATAGACTTGAAATGGAATAGAAACAAACAATTGAGGAATTCTAAGACACCATGAAAGAATCTAAACTTCAGATGATAGGCACGGAAAAAGAATGAGAAAACCATAGTGAAGACATAAAGAATATTTTTGAGGAAATTTCCCAAACCTAGTGATAGAGGTGTCCATCCAAGTACAAGAAAGTTGTAGAATTCCAAATATACAGAACCAGAAATAAAACTCTCAATGGCATATTATAGTAAAAGTATTTTTTAAAAAATAAAAGATATTAAAAGCTTCTAGAAAACAAAGTTAAGTCACATAAAAAGAAAGACCCAGCAGAATAATACCTGATTAATAGAAACTTGCAAAGTGAGAAGGCTTGGAAAGATGTATCTAAAGTTCTTAAAGATAGCAATTGAGCACTTAAGTTTCCATGTTATTCTCATGGAAATAATATGAGTTTTAATTTTGCATAGATATTAGTTGGAATTTCATTTTCATTTTCACTAGCTCTGTGACTTTAAGTAAACTTCAAAGTTTCCTTGGGCTTCAGCTGTTTTATTAGCTATACAGAAATAACACACAGGAAACAAAACAAAAGAAATGTTCCTAGTACCTTGAGTTTTTAATGCATAGTTGTGAAGATGCTATTGAGAGCATGACAGTTGCTACATACGTGTAATTTGTTTCTCTTTTCCAGGCAGATAATATGCAGTTCATTGCAAATGTGACAAATACAAAATGAGAATATTGATTGAAAAAAATTACAAAGGAAGTAAAAAATTGACAACTAACAATTAGCTAATTATTAACAATTATTAGGCACGAATAATTAACAATTAACTAATAATTGCAATTGTGACACACCCATAGCTATTTGTTCTAGTATATATTATATGCAAATCTATATATTATTATCTCCATTTCATACACTAAGAAAACAAATTGCAGGAGCTAGCAAGATGGTTCAGTAGTTAAGAACACTTGTGACTCTTGCAGAGGACCCGAATTTTAGTCCCAGTGACAACAAAGCAGCTCACATCCATCTAATTTCCCAGTTCTTGGGGATCAAGAGCCTCCTTCTGACCTCTGAAGATGTCAGAATTATATGTGTTCTGCATATGTGCAATCTAAAAAAATAACTGTTTCAAAAGAACGAAAATACAAATGGGTTAAGTAACTTTCCAATATCGTGCAGCAAGTCACTGCTGGGCTCAGACAAGCTAATCCAGTTTTTGAGTCCTCCACTTAATTATATGTGGGTTCCAACACCTGGCATAGCCAGCTGGCGTTTATTTTTTTGTTTGTTAGTAATGAATCTCTTCTTATTTAAGCTACAGGTTGGCTTTGTTGATTTTGTTTTTGGCAATTGTACCTGAACACTGATATTTTTGGTGTGACAATATGGAGCATGACACCCCCGTTCTGACAGAAATGGGCAGTGTATAAAGGCAGGAAAGGAAAAGCTGGGAGTTGGATAAACGCATGTTACCAGGTAACTAAGAAGCATTTTCTTCTCAAGAAATGTGTGAAAGAGGGAATTGAAATCATTGACATTTGTCCAGGGCTTTGAAAAACCTTTACAATGGAGATTCTGCAATGTGCCTGGCATCAGCTCATCCAGACTCAGCAGATAGAGCATTTTCCTCGGTGAGTTTACACTAATCAAGGCTATAGCATCCTATCCAAGACTTCCCAGGCATCTCACAATCCACCCATAGCTAACTCTCTCCTCCTGGTTTTGTAATTGCAGCAGCAGTTCAGTTCTTTGTATGCAGCGATGAATATATTGCCAGGAAATGCTTTGGTTACGGCTCCTGTATCCATCCTTGTTCTTTCTCCCTGAAGGAGCTGCATCTGCCTGCATGGACAGTGGCACTCAAAACTGGAACTGGGCAATATGATGAGACTGGGATAATTTGTAGTTGAGAGATGGTAACCTGTGTGGACATTTGGGGGATAGTATAGGAACATATAATTAATTACATGATTCAAGATGAAGGTTCGTGAAACACAGCAAACAAATAGCAGAAAGGTAATCAGAAAAAATAAGCATAGCCTATTAGAATAGCCCAAACATGAGTCTAAACAGCATTGGTAACACCATACCTGTTGAAACTGAATAAAGATAGACAGTTTTTGATGAGTCGCTTAGCTAAAAGGAGAAGCATCCAAATGTCCCTTTTCTTAATTTTTCACAGAGCAGTTGGTTTCTGGACTACAGAGGTTCACTCCGTGCTTCTGAACACATTAACAGCCTGAGAACTTTATCTGCACACTGTCAGACCACAGGGAAGATAGGAACAGTTTTCTTGATAATCAATGCATGAAGGCAGGCTGCCCATTCTCAGTGCTTGGGAAGGCAGTCAATCCTGTTGTTTCAGGCGTTACTTTTGGACCTCGGCTGTACATTAGCATCTTCTACAGAGCCTTTAAAATTCCCTTATTCCCCTGCCACACTCCAGACTGCAGCAAAATTTGGAAGTAGAACCAAGCATCCATGGCTTATGCAGATTCCTGCATGATCCGAAATCTACTTAAGCTTGGAAGCAACTGTCTCTAACAGTCTCACAAATGTGGCTAATCCTCCCTGGACTAGGAAACTTCAAGACTATTTTGTCTTTTGGAAGTCTCTTAGAGCTTGACAAATGCAATAGCAATGTGTACAGGAGGAAAACTGTGAACCAAAGCTGAAGTTGTCTACATGCCTGCCGACATTCTATATTCCCGATCTAAATAATGTTGCTAATACAAACCTTCTTTTATCAGAAGGGAAGCACTGATCATACCAGCATAGAGAAACATCAAGTCTGTCCAGAATCCAAGCCGTTTCTAAGATGAGCAAAGAGAGAACCAACATCATGCATCAAATCCAGAATATAGAAAAATTGTGACTAAGTAGGGACACAAATAACTCAATTTCAAATATTTAAATGTGTAAGAAGATTAAAAAAATGATGATTAAATACATGAAGAAAAGTTCAGCATCACTTTCCAGGAAAGAATGCAAATCTAAAACACATAAATGGCAACAAAAATTCTGCTTTTCAAAAAGGGAATGAAAGTGTTGCAGGGATATGAAGACACTGAAATATCTGTACAATGCTCATGAGACTTTGATTGCTTCAGCCTTTTGAGATGAAGCACAATGGCGACATGCAATTCAGCAGCTGAAGGCTTATGAAGATGTGGATGGGAGAGAGAGTACAATGAGAGCAGACACAAGCGAGCTCCTTTTCCTACTCTTCACAAGGAGAGGCCAATAAATAATGCATTTCTAGTATTGACAAGTGTATACTTTGAGATTTGATTAAATTATTTAAGGGTATGAAATATGTATTAAATATGTACATATTTTACACTGGTACTGTAAACCTAGCCCACTCCCCAAAGCTGGTGAGGACATGGATGCAGAAGAGAATTTACTGCTGTTGCTTTACTAAACCACTATAATAACCATATTATTGAGATATGTCGAGTTTGAGAATGTACAACTGCCACCTTCCTAAGCTGAATAATTCCTAACAGCATTCTAAATACTTATCCTCATCCCACAGGTAAGTGTAGTTTTACATACAGCTCACAAAGGAAGCTTTTGTGCAACAGACAGAACGTTACAATCAACTAAGTTGCAGAGAAAGCTAGCCTTGGGGAACCCAGCCCCAACTTATATAACTTGAACCCCATGCCCACCCCTAAGTTTCAGGGAACACCCTGAAAGAAAAGTAGAAAAATCGTAAGAGCCAGAGGAATTGGATCTGTTGTGAGATAGTGTCTCCTATATGTGGTAGAGAGCTCCACCCAAGAAATCTCAATCATATGGTTGCATAGACAGGACCTAAAATTGACAACCCCAGCTGACATGCCAGTGTGCATTAGGAGAATCTCACAAGGCTTCACCTAAAAAAGAGCTACAGGCTTAATGGCTGATGTGAAAGGGAGAATCAGTCTTTTCCAGGGAGCAGCCCCTAATAGACTAGCCAAGCCCAAGATGTCAGTGCTAAACACTAAATTATCTCAGCAGGCTGTGTTTATAAACTTACATACATACCCACTTATGTGTGTGTAAGAATCATACTTACAGAACACGAAGCTGTGGATTTGAGGAGGAGTGGAAGGAAGATGGGAGGAACTGATTGGAGGGAAGAGATTGTAAGGGAGAACGGTGTAAATACAGTATTCATATATGAAATTATCAACCAATCAATAAAAAAATCATGCATCGTATATGTTGCAAAAGAAAAAGAACCAAAGAAAAACTTTCAAATATATAACTAAGCAATGTAAAAATAACATAAAAGCTTAATAAACAAACGTAAAACTCAGAAAGTATATAAAGGCAACAAGACATAGAGTATTTAATAATCCTATAAATTGTTGAACAGCCCCTTCTTCATAGAAAGATCCCCCCACTGGTTGTGGTGGTACATATCAGTAAGACAATCTAAACAAACAGAAGCAGGAGGATTCCAAAAGGAAACCCACATTAAACAACAATAACAATATAAAATATGTTTAGTGACAATGACTTGGAATAAGATTGAGAAATTATATTCAATGAATATCAGTGGGATTGGAGAGATTGTATATTTTAAACATAAATATATTGCCACTTTGTAAAGCATTTTCAACATAATTGTGAAAACCTGAGTTTGGATCCCCAGAAACCACATAGGGCAGAGACTACAACACGTGTCTAAGATCCCGGGACTCTGACAGAGATGGGATGCAGAGGCGAGGGAATTCATGGAAGTTAGTGGTCCAACTGTCCTGATGTATGCAGGCAAACACAAGAGACCATCTCAAACAAAATGGAAAGTAAGAACTAACAGCTAATACTGTCCTCTGACCTCCATGTGTGAACCCCAGGTCTCACACAGAAACAGGCACATATACACATCATTCACACTAAAAACAAAATAAAGAATAATAATGAAAATGAGACGCATCCATGTCAGATACCAGCATTTATATGCAACTCACTCCGGGAAAGCCGACTTTGTGAAGCCTAACAATAGACTCAGTCTCATTCAAATGCCAACCATAGGAGCAAACACTTTCCAACAGAATGTGAAGGGAAGCTGTCTGAGAGGCATTCTGGGGAGCTGCTCAGGAGCTCTGTATTCTTCCTTCTTTTGGTGGCTGGGATGAACGTGTGATACCAGTGAGTTGCCTTCTTACTACCACGTGCTGACTTTGAAATCAGAATGATTCTCACAGGATGCCAGAACAAGAAGATAGAAGGCACCTGGACCACTGATGACATCATAGAACTGCTTTGGCCCTCCCTGCATCCTGCTGCACTTTTTAAGGAGAGTGTGGAGGCAGTAGACGGAGGAAAAGTGACCTGCTTGTGCTGCCAATTCCCAGTCCTCTGCTGTTTGCAATCAAAAGCAATTCCTTACCACCATCAGGTCATAATATAAAAAAATGTCAAATTGAAGATGAAAATAAATCATTAATTATGAGAATGGCTTGCAAATTAAAAGGATTCCACATGTATCTGTGATGTTAATCTGAATTAAAAAGAAGACTATATTCATAAAATCCAAGGGGAAACAGAATTAGAATTTCAATGATTATAGAAACAGATATTTTTAGTTTTCATATGAAGTGTTGCAGGCAAGAATGAATAACCGAGTTCAGGGTGGGGACATGGGTAGATCTGGAAGGAATGGGAGTGAAGATGATCAAAATACTTTGTGTGTGTGTCTATGAAATTCTTAAAGAACACATACAAATATTGTGCATTAGAAAAGGATACAGGATAATCAATAGGATGCACCAACAGCATGCCCAAGGAACCTTTTCTGTGTGTGTTATATGTGTGTGCAGAATTAGGCAGTAATTGCCTTTTAGACAGAATTCTCATCAAGTTACCTTCAACAATAAATTATACAGAAAGGCTTAACTGTATAGAGGGATAGGCCAGCAGTCATGAGTGCCTGCTGCTGTTAAAGAGAAGCAGAGTTCAGGCCACAACACCCACACGAGGTAGCCCACAGCCACCTGCAACTCCAGCTTTAGTAGAGCCAGTGCACTCTTCTGGTCCCGTTAGGCCCCTGCACAAATGTGTGTGCAACACGCATATACACACAAATAAATGTAAATGTAAAATAAGAACAAATAAAAATAATAAAATCTAAAATATTTCAAACGTGTCTTCAAGTACAATTTAAATATAAGTTAAAATATAAAAATAAATTCAGTGGAACAAAGCTATAAATAATTGAAAACACTCACAAGTAATTCTTTGGCCTTGTGAAATCAAACATACAATATATATACTACAGGGAATAACAGAAGTAATGGCATTATATATCAGAAGTCTTAGCAAATAGTTAAAAACATAGTAAGAGAAAAATGTGTTGCCTTAAACACTTCAATTAATTAAAAACATGAGAAAGTGGAAAGACTCAGGCTGTGAAGACAGCAGACCTACCAGCACAGAAGAGGGAACGCTCTAGGGAAAGCAGCAGCAAAAATCTACCTCAATAAAATACTTAAAAAAAAATAGTCATATAAATGCCACTGTTTGGTTTCTGAGAAACCTGAAACAATTTAAACTTCGGTTATTACAAGGATGATTGAATACATCAGGACACATCACTTAGTAACATAATGGCCACACTAAAAATTACTATCAAATTTTATATACAAGCCCGTATTTGTGGAAATTAAAAGGCAGAATACAAAGTGGAACATACACATGATTTTATTTGAGCACCAGAGAACATATTAGCAATTAATATAACTTGCACCTTCAAGTAGGCACATTCTAGTCTTATAAACAGAAGAATGCATACAAGTGTGGTCTGAACTGTCAAGACGGCACACCAGAAAAGGGGCTGGCTGCCAAGTCTGATTCAGTCCCTAAGAACTACATGATGGAATAAATGAACTGACTTTGGCAGGTGGTCCTCTGGCCACCTCCTTGGCATACACACACACACACACACACACACGGGGGGGGGGCAGACAGATAAACAGACATGTATGTACACACACTAAAATAATTACAATAAAAACTCAGAATGATTGTCTACTGAGCTATATTTCCCCAGTGTTCTCCCTCAAGAACATGGTGTTCCATTTCCGCAAAGATCAAGGCTCCTAACACTGTAGCTCTGCAACCTCTCACCTACTTAGCCCAAGCTATTACCACAAGCAATATCACACGTGCCTCTGCTTCAGGATCTGAAGAACTTTTCTTTGCATTCAAAAGAAGTTTCTGTCCATTGCTTCTGAGCAGAGCTTTCTATTTCACACTGACCTAAAGCCTCCACAACCACGTCAGAATAGTAGTGGGGAAAAAAAAAAAAGAAAAAAGAAAAAGGCTAATCAGAATAGAGAGTTGAGAAATGTTTCTGATTCCACCTCCGAAGTTGAAAAGTTCTCATCTATCAAGAGCACTCTGTGCCTTTAAAACGGGGGAGAAGTGTATCCATGCTAAGGGAATACTCTGAAAATTAAGTGTATCATCTGTCCAGCATCCAGTACATTAGTGAGGGGGCACCCCATTGCAAGTATTACAGCTCCAGAGGGAAAGGTACACTGACTTGTTGGGAAGTCAGACTATACTTGCAAGTGTTACAGCTCTGGAGAGGAAGGTATCCGGGATATCTACAGCTGTGAGGAGAAAGGTATCCTGACTTGTCAGAAAGTCAGGCTATACCTGAAGCTGGGGTTTAGGGTGGGGGAATGGTCTTCCTATAGAACTTGGCAATCCTACTCCAGTTCAAGAGAGAGCCCCTGCAGCTGAGCTCTGCTCCACCCACCTAAAGAAATTTCCCAGCAGAGGTATCCATTTCTTCTCAGCTCCAGCCCAAAATGTTGCTTCTTCTGCTTCACTTTGCTAAGGAGAAACACCCCAGAAATGTAACAATCTGCTCCAGCTCCTGTAAAAAGTCATTAATTCTGGTCGTTGCTTCCTCCACTCTGCTTCCCTAAGGGAGCTTTCCCAGCAGAAATTTTGCTCCATGCCAGGGAAAGATCTTCACCTAAACTAACTCTTTCAAGAAATTTATTTGGGAAGGAGGAATCTATGAGGGCGGCTACCTGTGCCAGGGTGGAGGAGGACAGCTACAAACACAACAGGTAGAGCAACTTTTACTGGACTCCTTGGAGGCTGAGGTTTTCCAGGGAGAAGATTTTCAAGAAGGGAATTTGTTGATTTCAGTCCCCTTGAATTTGGACAAGTTCAAATAGAATAGATTATATACTCGGGGACTGGTTGGTTTTCTGCCCAGAGATTAGATGTTCAGTTGGTCAGGGGCAGATTTGGCTCTGGCTTCAGGGCGAAAGTGCATTTCTTTCACTGGCTCTTTTTAGCCTTTTGGTTCTAGTTTCAGGGCCAGGATGTGTTTTTTTCCACTGGCTCTGGTTTCAGAGCCAGGGTGTGTTTTTTCGCTGGCTCTGGGTCAGGGTCTATGTGAGTTTCTTTGACTGGACCTTTTACCCTACACACCCCTGTTTGCTTTTCCCTATCTCTTTCTACTGTATCTGAACCTCCTCAACCAGTCATACCTTAGAGAGACTCTTAGAGTATTTGCTCAAACAATGCAGTAGTATTCCATCCTACTTAAATAAGTGTTTTAATTATCAGATATTTCTTTAAGGGAAAAGTCATGGGGTAAGTGGTAAATTCACACTTTGATCCTGAGAAACTTAATCTCTGCAGGCAAAGATACATAATGGTATCAAAGATCAAAACCCTGCAGATGGAAGTTAATCCATGCCTGCCATGCTTTCCACAGCTGGAAAAATTGAGTTCTTATGCAAGGCAATAAAATTTACAAACCCAATTTGAATCCCCAATCTCTGATCTCATCTTATTCTGGTCTTAGAATATTAATTCTACTCACTACACACTTAGAAATTATTTGGTGACATCATCAACTTTTGTTTTGGGGGGTTGTTCTGTTCTCCTGTTCTTTTTCCTTCAACTAAACCAGAATCTGCTTATCAAGGATCCTCTGGCAGAAGCTAATATAGCACAGTCCTCATGTATCTGTTTCTTAGGAAATTTTTACTAGTTAATTTTTAGCTGATAACATGTCTAAGTTCAACACAGTATGTAGTATATTAAAATATTCTGGGGTTACCAAAATAACTTAGGATTTAGATAAGAAGAGGTTTTATTTAAAAAGATCACTGCAAGAGTGGGGAAAGGGACCACAGCAATAAGGAAGGACAATTTAGAAAAGAAAATTATGCTGAAATCTGCGTACATACCAAGGGTTATAAGGGCTAGAGGAGAGAAAGCTATAGGAACTAGATCTGGAAAAGTGGGAGAGTGGGAAGTTTTGGAGGTTTATTCTGAGAGCAGGTACATGAATATTTTATCCTGTAGTTGGGCAAGTTATTTCACTGAATGGATATTTAAGAGAGCGTGTATAGGAGCTGAGACAGGTAGGGACCGTCATGGAGATGAGCAACAGCATCTTCAACTTTGTTCACACATCATTATGTTTCAAGAGATCAGTGGAGTCAAAACAGTTGTCAAGATAACAACTAACACTGGCCATCAGAGTTTTGATTCTTAACCTTCATATTTAATCAGGATCTCACAGTCCTGTAAATGTTGAATGTGGGCAAACCAGATGGGGTAGCACATACTTATAACCCAAGCACTTGGGAAACAAGGTAGGAAGGAGGGTCAAAAGTTCAAGACTAGCCTTTGTTTTGTTACATCCTGAGAGCGAATCTTTGTTACTTGTTTCAAGGTCAGCCTGAACAAGCTACTTTGTTTTTTAAAAGAAGGCAAAAGCAAAACAATAACAATCAGAAAGTTCAGCAGAGACAAAGAATATGGAAAGAAATCTCTCCCCTTATGAATTTGAAGACTAAATGACAAGCCTTGAATAAAGCATTGCAGACATAAAAATACAATGAGTAAGAAGGAAAGAAAGGAGACAATTAGATATGACAGCCGAGTATTATCTACTTAAGTCGTCTAGTGCCCTTAGGATTCAGAACTGTACTCTTCTAAGTTAAAAGAAAGGAAAGAAAAAAGGGACTAAGAAAACAGCCAGAGGCTCCGGGGCAGGAAGGAGCAGAACCAACTCTGCACCTGGACAATGGATGGCTCAGGTCACAGGCAACATGATGGTAAGTGTCAATATCACAACTAGCAAGTATTGTCTGTGCTCAGTCTAGACTTGGAGGTACTCAAACTGCAGTCTCCTTGACGTAGCACCAATGAGAAACCTTTGGGCTTTTAGCTTCCAGTAGAGCAGAATAGCCTTCCCTACAGAGATAGACCAAAATGACAACCAATAAAATACAAATGAGCTTTAAATTCTTCCCTGTAATATTTTTTTTTTACCAAGGTGTATGAGTTCTTTCTCTTTAGCATGACAGAGGAATGATGTATTTTTTCAAGGCCCTGGCACCATAAATAGAAGTCTTCCACCTTCTGCATGTTATCTCTGGTACTGTTGAAAAGATTTGTAGGAGTTAAGGCTTTGGGGTCTGTGGTAGTTAGAAAGAAAATGAACCCACAAAGGGAGTGTCATTATTAGAAGGCATGACTCTGTTGGAGTGGGTATAACCTTATTGGAGGAAGTGTTTCACTGGGAGGTGGGCTTTGAGATTTCACATATGCCCAAGCCACACCCAGTGTCTCAGTTTGTTTCCTGTGTCCTGCTATTTTTCCAGCACCGTGTCTGCCTACATGCCACCTTATACCACCATGATGATTATGAACTGAACCTCTGAAGTATAAGCAAGCCACTACGATGAAATGTTTTCCTTTGTAAGAGTTCCCATGGTCATGATGTCTCTTAACAGCAATAGAAACCCTGAGACAGAAGCTGGCACCAGGAATGTACCTGGTGTGTGATAAGCCTGGCCATGCTCTTGTTGGAAGGAATATGGTGCATTGGAACTATGGATTAGAAAAGCAGTTGAATGCTCTAAGTGCTATTTAATGGGTCATCCTAGTTGAAGCATGGAAGACAGTGATGCTGAGTGTCATATGATCACAGGTGCCTGGATCAAGAAGTTTCAGAGGATAATTTTAATATGTGACCTAGAGATCATTCTTGTGATATTTTGGTAAAGAATGTGGCTACTTTTTGTCTTTGTCTGAAAAGTTTTTCTGAGGTTAAAGTGAAGAGTTTTAGATTATTCCCTTGGCAGAAGAAATCTTAAAACAGCCTACTAAGACTCTGTTGTGTGCTTACTGCTGTTAACTCTAATGAAGGCATATAATGAAAAGGAGGAATAAGAAAATTATTTAAAGAGAAAAGAAGCACCAGAAAGTAAAATGGAACTAAGTTCTGTATTCAAGGAGATAAATAGAATATGGAATGCAATAAAAGAAGTGGTGACCTCAGGGCAAGATCCCACCTAGCTAAAGTTTTCAAATTTGTGAAAAAGAATTAAAGAAAGGCTTAGAGCCAGGTGTGAGGTACACACCTTTAGTCCCAGATCTGGCAAGGCAGAGGCTGGTGGATCTCTGAGTTTGAGGCTAGCCTGGTCTACAGAGAAAATTCTAGAATAGCCAAGCTTAGGCAGTAAAGGAAATCATCTGAAAACAAAAGGCTGGTGAAGATGTAATTGAAAGATCTCTGAGTTCAAGGCCAGCCTGGTCTGCAGATTCAGTTTCCCGACAGCCAAGCTTAGGAAGTGAAGAAAACTATCAAAAGCAGAAATTTGGTGAAGATGTGATTGAACAAGATGGCCATGTTCCAGCCCCAGTCAGCAACAGAACTTGGTAGATTCAGCCATGTGATTCTGGAGTTAAGAATGAAGGAAAGAGACAGTGGAATTTGCCTCTATGACTAAGGAAAGTTGCTGAGACCAAGCATGTGTCAGAGGTGTTCCTGAATAGAGGCCTAAAGAGGACATTGTGTTAGGCTGTGAAGTTGAAGCCTGGATTGCCTTTGAGACCCCAAGATGTTGGAGATGCCAGAGCTATGGGATACCTACTGAGAAAAGCTACTAACAGGGAATGGAAACAGCCCCCCCAAAAAGAAGTATGTTGCCGTCAACAAAGAGGAAAATGAGTTGGAGATCTAAAGAACATTTTGACATCAGACATGGAGCTGCAGAGTTTGGAGTTTTTCCAGTTAGCTTTCAGTCTTGTTTTGGTCCAGTAATTTCTCACTATGATCCCTTCATTACCTTTTGTAATGGTAATGTATCTCCTGTGCCATTATGTGTTGGAAGTATGTGATTTTTTTTTTATTTTACAGAGGATTACAGTTAAGAGATTCCATGAATCTCAGAAGAGGTTCTTAACTTTAGACTTTTAAATAATAAATAAGTTTGAGACTGTTATAGACTATGGGAACTTTTGAAGTTGGATCGAATACATTTTTGCATTATGATATGACTCCAAGCTTTTGGATATTAGGGAGTGGAATGTGATGATTTTGAAAGAAAATGGACCCCAAAGGGTGTGACACTATTAGGAGGTACAACCTTGTTAGAGTAAGTGTGGTCTTGTTGAAGGAAGTGAGTCGTTATGCGGGTAGACTTTGGATCTCCTATGCTCAAGCCACACCTAGTGTCCGAGTTTATTTCCTATGCCTGTGAACAATATAGATCCCTCGGCTACCTCTCCTGCATCACATCTGCCTGTATGCTGCCATGACCCACCATAATGGTAATGTACTTAACCTTGAACTGTAAGTGAGTCACTCCAAATAAATTTTTTTCTTTGTAAAAGTTGCTATTGTCATGGTGTCTCTTGAAAGCAATAGAAACCCTAACTAAGACAAAGTCTCCATTGTACCTGCAGACCATAATACCACACATATCTCAGAAGCTACTAGTGATTGAAGAGTAACCAAAGTGATGAGGAAGAAAGAGTTGGGCCACATGAGCGGCTTTTGTCTAAATCAATGGTTAACGATACCACAGGAGGAGAAGGAGCCTGAGAAGAGAGCTGGACAGTTGTTGGGGTCAAAGGCAGGCAACGAAGAAAGAGGAAGTCTCTGTCCACCACCTCGTTTATAACACCGAACCCGTCTATGTACCCAGAAGCTCACAATGTGACTGTTCTCTTTTTATAAGTTGGTTTCCTAGTGGTTGATGAGAATTTAATATCACAAATCTCCAGTTAAGTCTTTGGGAGATCTGATGTGCTGCATTCTTGGGTATGGCTGAGAGTTCTGCCTCTCCCTAGCAGAAAGCAAAGTGACTTATCCAGCCCTGCATGGACAGAGAAAAGATCGGAGCTCTAGCTGTGTGTGCCCTTCCTGGACCGCACATTCTCTAGGCTCTTCTTTAATAAGAAAAGACTCAGTACTGGGAATGTGATCTCAATGTAGATTCTGCAAGTCTTCAACTAGGAGATTGACTATGATGTCCAATTGCCGAAAAAGAACAAGAAAGCCTAGTGGTCCAGGGACAAAACTTGGAAAATTCTCTCCCATTTTCTGGCTCTCACAGATTATAGACATTGTCTGGATAAAATTGGGTCATAAGAAAGCAGGACACACAAATGAGGTCAGATTTGTCAAGAGTCTTAGAGCCCCAAAAGCAGCCCTTAGGGCTGAAAACTGGACAGATAATTAGGAGAGTAGCCCCGGGGCATGGAGCAAACTCACGCTGGCACTAGGGCCCAGAGTCATTGCTCTCCTGGGACAGGGATCCTTCTCAATGTGTGCCCAGTGAAAAATTTCAAGGAGCACTGAAATCTAGTGCTGGTTTTCACCCTGTAGCAATTTCCACAGAGACATCAGATGTTCTTCACCATGTACTTGTTCAAGCATGTTAGGTTATTAATTGGGGTTCTATTACAGTGAAGAGATTCCTTGACCATGGCAAATCTTATTTTAAAAGTATTTAGTTGGCTGCGCTGGTCCCTGCCCCTTGCGTCTACGGCAATGGGTTTTTGATCCTACTGCACGTACTGGCTTTGGGGAGCCAAGGCAGTTTGGATGCTCACCTTACTAGACCTGGATGGAGGTGGGCGGTCCTTGGACTTCCCACAGGTCAGGGAACCCTGATTGCTCTCCGGACTGATGAGGGAGGGGGACTTAATTGGGGGAGGGGGAGGGAAATGGGAGGCAGTGGCGGGGAGGAGGCAGAAATCCTTAATAAATAAATAAATTTAAAAAAAGCATTTAGTTGGGACTTGCCTACAGTTTCAGAGGATTTATTCATTATTATGGTGGAGAATATGGTGTCTTACAGGCAGACATGTTGCTGGGGAAGTAGATGAGAGTTCTACATCTGGGTTGGCAGGCAAGAGGAAGAGCTTGAAATGGGCTCTTTAAAACCTCAAAGCCCAGCCCTATGGCACACTTCCTCCAACAAAGTCATAACTATTAATTCTTTCTAATAGTGCCACACCCTGGTGATCAAGTACTCAAATCTATGAGTCTATGGGGGCCATTCTCATTCAAGCCATAACATTAAGTAATTTCAGTGTGTGGTGAGGATTGAGAATCCTTATCTACTAAGCCTGAAATACTGAACGCAAGACTTTATATAGGCCCCTGAATCCGTGGATAACACAGATATAATTCTTATATCATTGTTAACCATTTATTAACCTTCTGCTGGAGGAAGTATAATGTGGTTATGTCAGTGATGCTGGGCTTCCCCTTAAAATAGACATCTCTACCACTGCAAAATCTCTGTGAGAGACATTTTTGAATCCACCTTGATCTGATCCTCTTTACCAACAATATTATTTATTCTAGTATTAAGATTCTTAACTGCACCATTACTACACACTGGGATGTGTTTTAGAATTTAATAACTAAAAAATCCCAATGTTTTATAATGATTTGTTTTTATTACAGATATTATATGAGGGGTGGTTTAAGGTTATTCTTATGCAACACTAAACTCATGCACCTGCACTCTGCCAGGTCCACTCATTCAATGACTACAAGCACACAAGGACTTGATGTAGCCAAGTGCTGTGCTAGATAAAAGAGCAACACTCAAAACAACAGTGGAGGACACTTCTCTCACAAGAGCAAACATTTTCAAAACATTATTTTGAGTATTGTAATGGTCAAAGTGAGGTTATCAAGGAGACACACAGAAAATGGGCTGTTTGAGGTCTTTGTCATGAGATGCTAGTCTTTTTGTTGAGGTCCAATAAGTCCATTTTTTATCATGAGATGCTGGTCTAACTAACAAAGAGGTGTTGGGAGATAATCTTTTTGTACACTGTAAAGATGTGTCTCTGCCTGAGGCACCTAGTGATTGGTTTAATGAAGAGCTGAATGGCAAGTAGCTAGCAAAAGAGGTTAGTGGTATTTCTAGGGAGAGGAGGAACTCAGGGTTAGAATGTAGGCACAAAGGGTTTAGCCAGTGAGACATGGACAGAGGCAGACATACATTATAAAAAAAGACAATGATACACACAGCAAAATGTAGATTAATATGAATGGGTTGATTTAAGTTATAAAAACCAAATTGAAAACCCAGATATCAATCCACATACCTATGAACACCTGATTTTTGACAAAGAAGCAAAAAATATAAAATGGAAAAAAGAAAGCACATTCAACAAATGGTGCTAGCCTTACTAGATATCAACATGTAGAAGAATGAAAATAGATCCATATCTATCGCCATGCACAAAACTCAAGTCCAAGAGGATCAAAGACCTCAACATAAAACCAACCACATTAAACCCCACAAAAGAGGAAGTGGGAAGTACACTTGAAAGCATTGGCACCACTTCCTAAATATAACCCCAGCAGCACAGACACTGAGAGCAACAATTAATAAATGGAACCTCCTGAAACTGAAAAGCTTCTGTAAAGCAAAGGACATGGTCAACAAGACAAAACAGCAGCCTATAGAATGGAAAAAGATTTTCACCAACCCCACATCAGACAGAAGGCTGATCTTCAAAATATACAAAGAACCCAAGAAATTGGTCATCAAAAGAACAAATAATGCAATAAAAATGGGGTACAGACCTAAGCAGAGAACTCTTAACAGAGGAATCTAAAATGGCTGAAAGGCACTTAAAGAAACATTCAACATCCTTAGTTATCAGGGAAATGCAAATCAAAACAACTCTGAGATTCCATCTTACACCTGTAAGAATGGCCATGATCAAAAACACTGATGACAATTCATACTGAAGAGGATGTGGGGTAAAGGGAACACTCCTCCATTGCTGGTGGAAGTGTAAACTCATCCAGCTGTTTTGGATTTCAGTGTGGTGATTTTTCAGAAAATTAGGCAACAACTTTCCTCAAGACCCAGCAATACCACTTTGGAGTATATACCCAAATGATGTTCAATCATACCACAAAGACATGTGCTCAGCTATGTTCATAGCAGCAATGTTTGTCATAGCCAGAACCTGGAAACAACCTAAATGCTACTCAACTAAAGAATGTGTAAGGAAAATGTGGTACATTTACACAATGGAGTACTACATAGCAGAAAAAAATAATGACATCTTGAAATCTGTGGACAAATGGATAGACCTATAAAACATCATATTGAGTGAGATAACCCAGACCCAAAAAGACAAATCTCATATGTATTCACTCATAAGAGGCTTTTAGACATAAAGAAAAAAATAGCCTACAAATCACAATCCCAGCGAACCTAAACAACAAAGAGAACCCTAAGAAAAACATATATGGAAAGGAGAAAAAGACAAGATCTCCTGAGTAATTTGGGAGTATGGAGTCCATGGGAGAGGGTAGAAGGGGAGGGGAGAGCAGGGGAGGGGAGCAAAGAAAAATATATAGCTCAATAAAAACAATTTTTTTTAAAAAAGAAAAAAATGCAGACTGGTATTTTGGCATTTTCAACCCAGGTTTAAAAAATACATGCAATAACATATAGAAAGCTTATTTATAACTTTCAGTTGATTTTGACAAACGTATTCAGCTGCATAATCCAGATTCCAATCATCAGCCCATTTTCAGTCCCGTCATCCTGCTCACAGGTACATGCACTAGATGAATTCCCTTTATTTCAGAGCTGGGTTAATAATGAAAATCTCTTAGTAGTTATTCTTTTTAACAATGTCTGTTTTCACCTAGCACAGTAATCCTGAAACAATAGAAATGTATTCCATGTATTGGCATGGAGAAGCGCTTTATTGGGTGACTACATCCAGACCTATTTTCTCATTTCCCTCCTTCCGTGGGTGAACATATGGAATCTTTCCAGTTTGGGGCAATCACAGATAAAACATGTTCTTTTGCAGATTTTATTGTGCACCATAAAAAAAAGTTATAGGTCACACCGTAAAATGTATGCCCTGTTACATACAAACAGTTGAAACTTCCTCATTTTTTTTCTGCCAGCATTATGTGGGCATGTGTTGGTTCCACATCCTTTCCAGTCTATGGTTCTATGTTCTGGACTCCATATCCTTGTCAGCAAGTGATTCCTCCCACTGTAGCTTTTTCCTGTTGATTTTCACATGCTCTGGAAAGATTTTATACAATCATTTGTCAATCGTTCATTGCATGAAATCCTTTTTACCATTTTAATTTTTTGTTCCTTTTAATATTGTTACTTGTATCTTTGATGATAGATCTTTGTCAGATACATTTAATAAGTGCTTTCTTCTAATCTTGTCTATACACTACACCTTTTATTCTATAAAGGCATTATCAAATAGCTTTTAGTTCTCACAGCATTTTTGTTTTCATAAAATCTAGCTTATTAATTTTCCATTTATAATGATTGGCTCTTGATCAATACTGGGAAATCTGTGCCTCATAAAATATATTAAATTATTCTTGGGTGATTTCATCAAAACACATAACCTTGGGCCTATGACCCACATTAAAGTGTGTGTTGGTCCAGTGAGAGATGTGTCAGAGATCCATGTTTCTTTGCTGTGTGTGCAGCAGTTGTTTGTACACCTGTAAAGATGCCTCTCTTGAGTCCTTTGGACACCTGTCAAAAACAGATGCCCAGCCAGAAGAGGCTCATTTCCACGTCCTGATGTTCTGTTCTAATGACCTATTGCCCATCCTATGTCATCATAGCACTGTCTGGACTCGCATGGCTTTCTAAGAAAACCAGGAAGTACTTTAAGCTTTCCCCATTTCTTCATTTTATAAGTTGTGTGGAGAGTGTGGATACATTACTTTCCTACAAAAAAATTATATCATTTTGTCATTGCTGGGAAATATTAATTAAGACATCAGTTTCATCAAATCCTCAAATAAAATGAGAAATAATTTGACCCTCCTAATATAAAGTCACCATCACACCCAAAGTGATGAAGCTTATTCTTTCACACCTCATCCATTCTTCCCAGCAGAGTTTCACAGGTATTTCACCTCCTTTGTTAGCCTAAGGTTTTAAATTCCAAATTTAGACACATCTTATGATTGAAAACATGAAATTCTTTCACAAACATTTTCCCCAACTCCTTCCAATTATTTTTTTCTCTCCCACTGGGACTCATTATCCAGATACTCACATTTTTTTTCCTACTGGGAGGATTCCGTAATCATTTTTTCTCTGATTCTTCTCATAACTCTATAACTGTTTACGTCTTCTGAGAGTTTTTATCTACCTTTTAGCTCATTATTGTTTCTCCCTATTCAAACTGTTTTAGTTCTTTTTTTTTTCCAAACCTACTTATTTTTTTTTTTTTTTGGTTTTTCGAGACAGGGTTTCTCTGTGGCTTTGGAGCCTGTCCTGGAACTAGCTCTTGTAGACCAGGCTGGTCTCGAACTCACAGAGATCCGCCTGCCTCTGCCTCCCGAGTGCTGGGATTAAAGGCGTGCGCCACCATCGCCCGGCTCAAACCTACTTATTTTTATAAGTAAACTCAGTATTCCAAGCATGTGAAACCACACTTCTGCCTCCAGTCTTATCTTACTCAAAGCTGATTCTGTCACTTATTAGCATCAAGGAACAGTATGGAGGGCAGACGTTCAGCTGCTCCTCTGATAGCTGATGCCTGAAACACACCCATGTGTCCTTCCCTTCTCTTGAGTATGGACACTCCTGACCTGAGGCTTGCTTTGGCTTTTTCTGCTGCATGGTCTTATTTTCTTGTAGTCATGTTCTAAACCTGAGAATCAATGACACCTCTTAGATTAGCCTAGACTCTCTGCTGCCTCTCCATATAGCCTACAACACCCCAGGTGGAGTAAACCGAAAGGGTGGGCTGGGGAAACTCCTCAGGTCTCAATAGGAGAACACATTATCTGTGCATCGACACACAACCCCAGTATGTGTTGACTCACAGAAGTCTCCTCGGAGCTATTCCCTGGACAGCAGGCCCAGGTGCAGTCCCAGTTGGCTACTGATGGGACGCAGAGGATGGAAACTGCTCTGCTCAGTACCATCATCATCCAAGCTTAGAGGACTCAGCCCTTTTGCATAAGAGCTCTGTGCACCAAACCCAAAGAAAAGTAGGTTTCAATAGCTTATTTTCTTTGAAGAAAAACCGTATTGCTTTACACGGCTCAGGATCTAGATTAAAGGATAAGTGCATCAAATCCACAGAAACAATGAATTTCATGGCTTTTCTTGCTTGAAGTGTGTGATGGATGTCTTTGAAGCCCAAGTCTCTTTAACCAGTGACACAATTAATTTCTTCTTTGGCAGCAGGAAAAAACATTATCCACACTGATATTAATTTTCCATGTGAGTTCATAGCATGACCATAGAGGCAAACTTCCAGGTTCAGAGTCACAATGTCCCAGGATCTATGTGAACTTGAGAAAATGACTAAAGGCCTCCAGCCTCACTCTTCTGCCTGGACACGGGGGATTGATCCACTTCTCATAGCATATCCTGAGTGATCCCAGAACTAAGCTCCTTGATTCTTTGATGTCCACATCTGTGTCAAACAAAACAGAAAAACAGGTAGTAAGAGTAGCCACTGAAGTTCTGCCACCAGTATGGCTGTGATGACCTATGATCCCAAACACGGTCAGGCTGGCTTAGTCTAGGTGGAGAAACCAAAAGAGTGGGATGGGAAAATTCCTCATATCTCAATAGGAGCAAGCAGAAAGCATGCTCTGAATGGCCCCTAGGCACACTGAGCTACTTCAACCAACCACAGTAGGAAGAGCCAATAGCGTGTGTGTGACATGTATGAGAATCCTGAAGACCACAGCACCCACCATGCTGCAGTATCCCATTTCTGAGCCAACTTGGAAGAACGGATGCATGAGTTTGGTGCCCAGGAGAATTCTGCCAACAGAAAAGGAGCCTAGAAGTGGAGTCTCAAGTGAGATCCTGACTGGCCAGACAGGTTGATTTCAGACTAATGCAGATGAACAAAAAGAAATACTAGATGCCAGGTTTCTCATTGGTGTGTTGGGCCCATACAGCCCCACTGTACACTCACTGGCTGCCCTCAGGCCTGGCTCTGGGTTGCTGCTGCTACTTTTCTGCTGACCTTAGGCTCACCCACCAGGGAGATAGTGTATGTGCAGAGTTGAGTGTGAGAATACAGTATGAACAAGGCTGAGCCAGAAAACTCGCTCTGCATATCTCCTCTCCTGTTAATCCTTTGCCTCCTCTGGATAGCCCTTTCCCATTCTGACTTCTGCCCCATCAAACAGAGCCCCTGCCAGCCTCTACTCCATGCATGGTTCTCCCAGAGTTTCTGCTTTATAAGCTTTGCTAACATGTATGCAGAAGCTATAAGTGTGTGAATCTCCGCTCACTTTAGTGGGTAGAATATCCTCATGCCATCATCACCCCAATCAGGGGAGAAGATAGTATAATCACCCAAAATAATTCATTTTCATTATGGTATGTTTTTGATTGTGCAAATGTACCACACTTTGTTTAGCATGTTGCTGTTCTTGGATAATTAAGTTCGTTCTAGTTATGGGCAATTATCGACAGAACTGCTGGATTCGTTGTTATATTCTTGGGTTGACATATGTGCTCATCTGTGCTGGGCATTTTCCTAGCATGGAAACTGCTGGGTCATAGAGTGTACATCATATGCTCAGGTTACATAATGCTGCCAAGGCATTTTCTGAAGTGCTCTCTTCAATTGCTGTCCCTAGCAGAGTGCAATAGCTCTTTAATAAACATGTATTAAGTGCACAAGGTAATGAGTTTTCTCATGACAGGTTGATGCATGCAACAGCCTTTGATCACATTCATTCCAGTTATGTTTTCTTGTTTTTCTCCTTCATATCCCCACACATAAATTCTACATAAGAGAGAGTCTGGTCTTTATGGGTTTGGCTTATCACCCTGATTACAATGATCTCAGGTTCAATCCATGTCTCTGTACATGACACCATTTCATCCCTCTTTGTGGCTGAATTAAGCTCCATTTTGTGGGTATAGCATATTTTATCCATTCAGCTGGCAATCAACTGTAACCCACAAGCACAATGAAAACTGACTGATTTTGTGACTGGGCTAGCGTAAACATTGCAGTGATAAGCACTTGTATGTAGGCACCTTTGTAGTACAATAGTTGTGCTTCTTCTTAGTATATATGCAGAGGGGCAAAGCTGGACCATATGGAAGTTCTGGTTGATTTCCATAATGTCTGCACTAATTTTCATTCCCATCAGTATCAAACAAAGAATATGATTACCTCTGACTCTCCAGAGCCTGACCTATGCTTTTGAGTTTATGTTCTGCATTTCACCTGTGTCCCTCATTTTAACCTGTAGGATCTTGGGAGGAGGTCAGGTGAGTATCTAAAAGCCATATGTTTTAACCAACATTCTCCAAAGAAGCAGAATCAATAAACTTAAGACCCATGTTGGAAATCAAATTAGCTCGTGAACGTAGTCCAAGTAAATTGCAAAGGAGCATTAAGAGCAACATCCCGTCTTCATAACACTCTTACTATCACAGGAGAACCAGTCCTTTCTGCTCTTCAGGCCTTCAGCTGAGTGACTGAATGCTGTCCACAGAGGACATCTGTTTTACTAAATCTCCTAACTCAAATGGTAATCTCATCCTGAACCACTCTTATGCACAGACCCAGAGAAATATCTGAACTACTCCCTAGAGACCCTTTAGCCCAGGGAAATTGGCAGACACAGTAGCATATGAATCACCTAGCCTGAAACTCAGAGCTATGCTTTACGAAAACATACTCATGTTTTTGCTTAGTGCTGAATTTGTGAGTTTAAACCACAATGTCCGCCGCTCTCATTGCTATAGTAGTATTTTATTGGATAACTGATACCTGTGGGAAGTTTCTACGTTCCAATGTCTCTTTGCTTATGTGAATGTTTAGAGTATTGCCAATATGTTTAACAGTGTTACAGACGGTTCTTTTGAAATGTCCCCTGGCACATGTGTAGAAGTCTTTTCTTTTTTAAGAAATTAAAAATCAAGCAACGGTCTACCTGAACACAGAGGAAAATCCCTTACCACCTCTCCGCTGTCCTTGACAACTGCCATTTTCTCCCCATCATTCTCATTACTCTATGACCGAGCCAGTTTCTTCCTTCTCTCAGACGTCTCTCATGAAAACTTTTAAAGAAATTCTTTGGACAACATCTACATAATTAATTGGACATGCAGAAGTCAAGCCTTCTTCTTGCTGAATATTGTTCATGGTACTAGAAAATTCTTTGCAAGCTTCCAGAGAAGAAAATGAAACACCAACCCAGCTACAAACCCTTTGGCCTTCAATTGCTCTCAGCCTGTAAGACACACTGATAAACTTGTGCCACAAGAGCTGTGGGAGCAATTAACCACTATTTGGTTGAATTTAAAGCCTCCTGTAAGAGATGCAACCCATCCCAGAAACTGCTTGGGTGGCCAAGAACCTAAGACTAGAGAGGCATGGGCCTAGGGAAAAACAAATACTACTGTTTTGCTAAAGGAACGTAGCAGTAAAATGACTCCTAGTGACTTTCTGCTATGCCCATAGATCCGTGTCTAACTCAGCCATCATCAGAGAAGCTTCCTCCTGCACTAGATGGGAACAAATCAGAGACTCATAGCTGGGCAATGTATAGAGAATGACACCCCATAGAACCTCAGTCCTAAATGGGAGGATGTCCTCATCAAATACCTTCCCTTAGGGGTCAGGGAAGTAGAAGGATTGTAAGAGCCTGTGGGATGACACCAAGGGAAAAGGTGTTTGAATAAAGCAGAACCGATGCACACATGAACTCTAACACGGGCAGCTTGAGCAGGATCTGCTGAGCTCTAAGTTGGCTCAGGTTCCAGTGCTGAGAGGCCCCATCTCTGACCCAGAAGCTATTGCTAAATGACAGAGGCCCAAAGGAAAAAAATCATTTTCTCTAACAGAATCTCACTAGCTACACAAACCACATGTCAGGGTAAGCCCCACACCCAGCAGTAGACGGCCAACAGAAAAGGAACTCAACGATATTTTGGGGGGTTATATTTGTCTCATAATATATAATACTTTGAGCATTTTTAACCTTATAGGTCTTTTGTTTACACATTATGGTTTTTAATTTTATATTTTCATGAGATGTCTGTGAATGTGCATGTATGTATCACTGTGTCTTTATGCTTCTTTTTTTTTTCCTTTGGCTCTTTCTTCCTCCTTCTCTGCTTATTTTGTCTCATCCTGATTTGTTTGTTCTTTTTGTTTTTTCTTAGATGTTTATCTGTTTTCTAATGAGAGAGGGAGAGAGAAAAATACTGTAGCTTTGTGAGTAGGGAAGTAGGGAGATGCTGGAAAGAGCTGGGGGAAGGGAAAGCATGATTAAATATACTATATGGAAAAAAAATCTATTTTCAATAAAAGAGGCAACTGAAATGAAAATTTTTTATAGGAAATTCCTTACAGGAAAATGCATAGCGTAAGCCGGGCGATGGTGGCGCACACCTTTAATCCCAGCACTTGGGAGCAGAGGCAGGCGGATCTCTGTGAGTTCGAGACCAGCCTGGTCTACAGAGCTAGTTCCAGGACAGGCTCCAAAGCCACAGAGAAACACTGTCTCGAAAAAAAAAAATACAGCGTAATGAACATTTAAATAACTATATAAGAGGAATCATGCATGGGAGTGGAGCATGTGACTCCAACTTCCTGCCATTCTTCTCTCTGAAGTAACTATGACAACTGAATTGCATCAGAATGAAAACATATACTTTCTTTATTTCCCTTTGATCTTGTCAACAATTTTGGATTGTCAGTTTTTATTGTGCTTGTGGGTTACAGTTCTGCTTAACTGCTTTGCTTGGCTGCTAACATGGCTGAGCATCTTCTCCTGTCTGTTGGTCGGGAGTACTTTTTGCAGACAGAGGTGCTTTGTCATTAAGTCGTGGCTTAATTTTGACTAATTAATTAATTTCTCTAAGAATGCACACTTACCCAGCTCTGTCTTGTTGACCCGTTCCCCTGTGGACTTACTGTCTCCCCCATCTCCAGTCCCCTGACCATGGTGCTGGATAAATCACCCTAAAGTTTTCCCAGAGTATTTCACGAATCAGGTTCTTCCCTGTGGGACCAAGGGGAGCAAACCAATGCTGGCCTGTCTGAGTTGCAGACTGGCTCTGAGTGTAAGGAAGCAGGTAATGGGCTTGTAACTTAGATTTGTACCTGGCCTGTTACCTTATTTATATCAGTCTCATGTCCTATTCGAAAGCAAACACACATCAGTCTGTATCACAGAAAATCATCACTGTATAGGAATTCAGGAGATATCACTGCAAACCTTCACCAGCTGTGTGATGGCGGCCAGGTCATCTCTCCTTTTGGGATCAGTTTCTTCTAGGACAAAATAAGAACATAAAGGCCACTTCCCTGCCTAGCCCACAGTCATTTATGAAATCAAATGAAAAAACACATAGTTGTGTTTTATAAGTTTGTTATTGAAGCCATCTCTTTGTTTGCCTAGTCCTCTCTATAATACTAAGGATTCTGCTACTATCACGTTTCCACCCTTACCCTGATCACTCTTGGCAGGAGCCGAGGTGACCCCACTTGGGGAGATGAGTTCATAGAGGAAGCCCCCAGTTATATTAGGAGAGAATGTGGCTTACTGACAAACAGATACATGCTTTCAAGTGAGTGGTACCTTGAGAAAACCTCAATAGAAGCATGGGTACCGTGTGCTTGCATTTAGTGAAGTAAAGTATGCATTGCCAAATGAATGCCTAGGTGAGAATTCTAAATCAGAGAGCAATCGCAACTGAAAGAAATGCATAACTCTGATTTCAGAAATACAAACATGACCTGAATTAATGGACCAGCTAAACATCCCAGTTACTACTTAGTGGAAGCTGACGCAAAGATAAGGGTCTACTGTACAGTCAGGAAAGCCCTTTCAGGGGGACATGAGCAGGGTCCTAGGGGATGCCCTTGGGATGAGGCCACGCAGGGCAGGTCTGTGGGATAGAAAAGGCTGTGCTGGCTGCTGGATCATAACTGCAGAGGAGAGAGCAGCACGTGGATCTTCCCTGTTGTCAGGCAGAACTCTTCAATGAGGTGGGCTCAGGGAGGGCTCCGTGCCTCCGCTCTGGTGAGCAATAGCCAGAAGCCTTGAGAGACAGAAGAGGTGCTGAGCAATCCAGCAGCAGCTGCTGCCCTGGCTTTCAGGAGGCCAACTGGACTCTCTGACCGAGGCGTAGGTGCAGGGACAGTGAGTCTCGACCCTGCCTGAGCCATGGCAGCCAACCTCACAGAGGGCAGCTCACCTGCCAACCAGACCATGCCAATGCTAGATGCCTCCCCAGTAGCTTGCACTGAAATTGCTACCTTCACTGAAGTGCTGGCGGCAGAGGAGTGGGGCTCCTTCTACTCCTCCTTCAAGGTAAGAGTCTTGGCTTTAAAGGCTAGAACAGGTGGGACTTAAGAGGACTGTGGGTATCAGAGCTGCTACTAGGAGTAGTCTCCTTTTCTTTCTTTTCCCTTCTTTTTCTTTTCCTTCTTTCTTTGGATTAAGGAAGGGGCAACCCCCACCCTGATGAGTTTAAATACAGCTTCCTAGTTTTCAAAGCTCAGCACTGTGGCTTTTTAAGAAGGCAGATGTTTTTGCTGTTTCTATGAAATCCTGTAACTCGTCAGTAACGAATCTCTGTGAAATATTTCCCTCTCTGTTTCCCTGGCTGAGAGCACTGTAGTTAACCTCAGAGTAGTCTGCTTCTAGCAAAAGTAGTACATTTTCTAAAACTAGACATGCTTCCTCAGTGTAAACTCATTTAGCCATTAGCGTTGGTTGTTTTTTGTTTGTTTGTTTGGTTGGTTGGTTTTTCATCAGAGGTTTGGGAAACTACATCCCTCGGGGCAGTGGCCGACAACAAGAGGGGAAGAGTGGAAGGCAGGAAGGATCGCTCTGTCTTAGCGGTGTCTTCCTAGTGAACATTAGTGAGAAACAAACTGGTTGATGAGTTAATGGCGGTGATAATTGCAACAGGTTGCGTCCTAGAACAAATCAAAAGAATCTGAGTTTGTCGAGCTTCACTGCCATAATATCAAAAGGTGATAGCTCTTTCACTATGCTGATATTGTCCCTGTTTTCTAAAATGATCTAGTAGACAGAAACAAGACAGGTGTCTGGAAAATGTGAGTTTGCTGCTTCGCACATGCAGACACCGGGTAGTGGGGCCATTTCACACCCCTCCTGCCTAACGTGACTCACAACGAATATACTTAGTCATCAGCCTAAGTTACTGTCCTCAGCCTGTCCTTCATGTCAAATAAAGTCCAGCCATTGCTGTGTTGCTGCTGTTATTGATAATTCTCTGGTGTTCTTGAGGTGACTGGGGTTTTGCAGTTGGATATACGATTACCATGGCATCCACCCTCTCTGTTCTACAGATTCACTCCCTGTTCCCAACTTTTAGAATAATTAGAATAAAATTTTCGTCTGGAAGCTGTCCAGAGAGTCAGTGAGCTAGCTTCTTCATTGAGGGCAGAGACCTGTAGTGAGTTACTGTTGGTTAGATTCAGGGAACTCAGTCCCTTAGACTCCACTCAACACACACACACACACACACACACACACACACACACACACACACACACCAGATGCTTTGAAGCTCCGGTTCATGAGCACTGACTAGAATTTGAGCACTGCCTTTTCTGAAACCAGCCTGTTCTCAGAGTGGATATCAGCAGGCTCTGTGTGCCCAGGAAGCTTGGGCTCAGCAGGGCCACTGGCAACTTGCCTCTGATGTTTATGAAACATGACAACAAGCATACTGAAGAGACCGGCCCTCCCCAAATGAGTAATAATCAACAATAAGGCCATTGTTCTGAGGCTCAGGAAATATGCATTCTCTGTTGAAGGCTCATTTGCCATCTTGAATCCCACCTGAGGGGATGTTTTGAATATATGAACAAATCCTTGTGCCCCTCCATTAGTATCAGCATCCTGTATCCCAGTGATGTCTTTGTCACTAAACACCGGAGAATTGTAGCCTCTGTTTCATTCCTGTAGTTAAGCTTGTGGCCAGTGCACAAAGAGAAACAGAAAAGAATTATGTCCTTTGAAACCAGGAGCCTTCAGTATTCTGCTTCATTGTGAGAAATACACTCATTGACTAAAGCACAAATTTTCAGATATACACAAATCAGGGGAGAAGCCTTGGCAACCCAAACCTCAGTCTTAGTGGAACTTTGTTCTGTGGTCGCCTTTGAGCACACGCGGTTCTGCTACACTGTTCCTACAGAAGTCTGCCTGCCATCCAATCCCTTGCTAGCCTTGGTTCCTTTTATGCCACGTAATTCTAAGGCAAAATGTCAAAACCCGTGCCCTATTTACTGCTTCCTAAGTGTGTCCTCTTAATTCATATTACCTTTGCAAAAGGCAGTAAAAGAAACATAAAATAGAAAAGGTGACAGCAGTCTAAGTGGTGGAAATACTGCCAAGAGCCGTCTCTGTACATGCCACTTGTCACCTTCGTGCCAAGAACCTTGCTGTGTGACTTCCATGAAGCAGCTCTTGTCATTCTCAGACTCACAGCATAAGCACTTGGCTCCTGTCTTCTCCTGGGTTTATCTAAATTCTGCCTGTTCTTTACCCGTCAGCAGGGGTTGCTTCTTCTAGAAAGTCCCCACCTGCTAAGCTTCCTTGGGCTCTAGGACTGCACATCATATTGCTTCAGGCAACTGTCTCAGACTTCTGGAGTGAGTGTTTGTGGGGACAGACTTGTGCTGGAGTATTTGTTGGGTCAAAATTATGCTGGAGTGTTTGTTGGGTCAGACTTCTGTTGGAGTGTTTGTTGGATCAGATTTCTCTTGGAGTGTTTGTCGGGTCAGACTTCTGTTGGAGTGTTTGTTGGGTCAGACTTCTATTGGAGTATTTGCTGGGTCAGATCTCTGCTGGAATGTTTGTTGGGTGAGTGTATTACAGACTCTGAACTTATATTGGTTTCACATTCTCTCCCAAACCTAGCACTTTGCTAGGCACTTTTGCTAAACAATTAGAGCATGAACACAGTATGGCACTCTCTTTTAATCTTCAGCATTCATTGGAGTGAGCAACACAATGTTGGGTTTATCCTCGAAAGAACTGGGGGGACCTGATGTTCATCCTGTAGTAATAGGAGCGGCGGGGCTGCGTCCCCAGCACCCCAGCCGCTTGGCTAGCTTATGCCCCGAAATAACAACACACAAATTGTATTCATTTAGATACTGCTTGGCCCTTTAGCTCTAGCCCTTATTGGCTAATTCTGATATCCCGATCAACCCATCTCTAATAATCTGGAAGATTCTAGCCTACGTCCATCCTGGGTCGGAGCTTCATCGCCTGTGTCTGCCTGGGAGAGGGGAGGATGGCATCTCTGAGCTCACTTCCTCTTCCTCCCAGCATTCTGTTCTGTTTACTCCTCCCACCTATGTTTTAACCTATCAGGGCAAGCAGTGTCTTTATTTAATTAACCAATGACCTTCCTCCATCATCATCCCACAGTTTGTCCTCACCCTACGTGGTCTCTACCAACTATACTTACCAAGGGAAGGAACACATTCACCCAATGCCTACTCCATTGCAAAGCCAATGTGTCTAAAGTCATCATTGATTCCCATGACTACAGCCCTGAGATCCTGTCAGTATGTCCGTACCAGTGTCAGGATATGTTCTGGGAAACTCCCCCATCTCATCATAGCCTTGGGACAGCATAGCATTCCTATTCTCTGACCCACAGCTTTGTTGGCAGAAGACACAATATCCCAGTGTCTGACTTTCTGGCCTTCTTTTCACAAGCTTATAACCTTTCCTTTCCTCCCATTTCTAGCACTCTGACCCTTGTTTAAACGTCAACTCCCACTGTCCTCGTGCATTGTCCTAAACATGTCAAATTCCCACAAAACTCAGAATGGCAGTCAAGCATGAGTTTGCCTCCCACCTCCACGCATCTTGGTCCTCCCCAGGAGGTGTATGTGTGTGGACACACAGCTGTAGCCTGAAGGTTTTCAACCAAAGCTTTGATGTGCTTCAGTTTCCGGTTTCATCTACCCCAGATGTCACATCCAATTCACCTCCCTGTATTTGAGAAGTCTTAGGATTGAGAAATTATCTCAGCTTTGAGAACGTATCAGTTTTCAAATGCCTAACTCATTAGAATATACACAGTTCTGTCCAAAAACAAAACAAAGGCAAAGCACTGAATACAAACGCCTTTCGTCCTACAGAGTTTGTTGGCGTTGTTTCTGGAACTTGGTGAGTGATGAGAAATCTAATTTAAAGAAAGTGGGAAGGAGCTATGTTTGAATCAGTAAATTAGCTAAATTATAAAATAACACAAAAGAAACTCAGTCTTATTACTCATAGATAAGGGGGAAAATGTGAACTAACAATGCTAAGTATTACCTAATACGATCTTCCGCCATCCTCCATCAGTACATAGCTGCAAATGCTATGCAATTAGTCCAACTGTTGTGTGCGTGTAAACCGTGGCCTGAGTGTGAGAGGGGATGAGATACAGTTGTGAACTGTGTGTGCCCTCCTTTCCTGCACTACTTAATGCCCAGCTTTCTAAACATTATCTTTCCTCTTGTTCTAACAAAAGGAAGCTTTAACCCAACCTGTCCCAGTGATCTACACCGAACGCCAGGCAACAAGGATTTCACTTAAACTTCTGCATCTGCTAGCTCTGTATAGTCAGACAGCTCATTTCTAAGACCCCATCTGCTTGTCCTGTGGCAACATCTCTGGACCTTCTGTAACTCTCACTTCAATGTATCCTTTTGTCTTCTTCTCTGACAGCCCCTTTTCACCTATTGTATACAAGTCTTGGTGGCTTCATTGCCTGCCCTGGGGCCCATTGTGCGTTTTTTTAAATTCTCTTCTAATTGGTTCCTCTCAGTTTGTTCACTGGGCTTCTCCAGTTGCATACTACTGCTGTCCCTAAGGGGAAGTCTTACTCAGGCAAATGTCTGTTCAAGTTCTCTCCTTTGCTGATTGCTTCAGACCTAATACACCAGTGGTGCCACCCCCACTTTTGGTGGGCTCCATCATGCATGCATTTAGTCCAACTTTATCTCCTGTAAGACATGGGCATTGCTAATAACTTTATAAGGATGGCATGCAATTGACTGGCTATCCAGTAGTACATAAAGAGATTGTCTTCTGTTAAATGTCTCTGCATTATGAACAAGTGGATATCAAGAAGTACCATCATATTCAGAATAAACTTAGTCTCCAAGTCAACTTGGAGAGGTCTTCAGTCTAGGAAGGATCTTCTCAGGAACTGGCTTAAGGAAATTTTCTAACTCCAAGGATAGCCTCCTTTGTGTGTGGTAAAGATGGCAGTGGTTGGGGCATCTGCCCTGTTAGCGACAGGGCAAGAGGACATAAACTAGAAGGAAGTTTTGTTGACCCTCAGAGCACTCATCTTTCTGGGCCCTATTCTGGCCCCTGCTCTGGAGAAGGGGCAGTAAACCTTTGTGACTGTGCCTTCCCATTCCAGGGTGCTGAATTTTCCCCTTTCTCTATCTCTTTGCTTGCTAAATCTCCACAACTTTATAAGGAAACAGTGTTCCCATCTCTGTTCCTGTTTCTCCCAGCATTTCCATCTTAAATGTATATCTGCATGACATCCAGGGAATCAGAGTCTGGTTTCTCCCAGTGTTTTTTCCCTGTGTTCTTTTCACTGTCTGGCACTTCCTCATCCAGTACTCTCTCCAAGGAGGAGAAGCAATGCGATTTTTCTCTCCCCATGTGTTTTTTCTTACACTACACCCCATCCAACACACCCTTTCTTCAGCCCCCTTTCTGTGATGGGAAAATGACTCCCTGTGTTCTCCAATACTCATAGCCAAGATTCTTTGTTCTAAATGATCAAAGACACATTGTGTGTGTGTGTGTGTGTGCATCTTTAAACCTATCTATTAAAAATCATTCTATATAATTTTTCATTTATTTTATACAATATAGTTTGATAATGTTTAACAGCCCCCAACAACTCCAGACATCCTTCACCTTCTTACCCACCCAGTATCAGGTTCCCCCTTCTCTCTCATAAACAAAAACAAATTCAAAGTGAACAAACAAAATAGAATAAAAACAACAATAACAAAATAAAACAACACCCCAAACACAAACAAAAGCATGGAGTCAGTTTTGTGTTGCCAACTATTCTTGGACATTGGGCCTGCCCTGGAGTCTGGTTGCTATACTCAGTTGTCCTGGTCAGTGTTTTATTGCTAAGAATAGAGACACCATGACTATGACAACTCTTCTAAAAGTAAGAATTTAATTGGAGCTTCATCAGATGTTCAGAGGTTTAGTCCATTGTCACCATGGTGGGGACCATGGGTGTGCAGGCAGACATGGCGCTGGAGAACTAGTTCAGAGTTCTACATTCTGATCCACAGATAGCAGGAAGAAAGAGACAGTGAGACTGGCTTGGGCTTTTGAAACCCCAAAAGTCCATACCCAGTGTCACAATTCCTACAAAAAGACCACATTTCCTAATCCTTTCACATAATGCCACTCCCTGGTGACCATGTATTCAAATCTCTGAGTCTATAAGGGTCATTCCCATTCCAGTCACTACACCAGTGACATTTCATTGGTTCAAATGGATTTTCCCTTTCTCGACAGTAAAAACTACAAATAGCTTCTGGGTTAAGGTGGGACTTTGAAGACACATCCTTTTACAAAGGGAAAATAATCACTTTCCTTCAAGCTGTTGATAGTCATCTCCATGAAATATTCAGATGCTCGGTACCGGGTTGCTTCCGGTATAGTCTGTGTGGGTACAATCAAGGTTATATACAAAGGGAAAGGGATACTTGGGCTGTGGTGAGAAGCACATCAATTGATGCTTCAAAGCATCACCCTGTCATCCCCATCTTGGAAATAACTTCCTGTTTATGCAGTGGGCGGCAGTGCCCAGACACAGACTCAAGGGAAGGCGAAGGTCATGTTGTTTTTCTTCAGCAAGATCTAGTTTCTCTGTGTTTCAGCCATCTCACTGCAGGGAGGGGTAACTGACTCATCACCAGGTACAGCTGGGCGCTCAAATTTTCTCCTTCATTTCATTGCTAGAGCAAAGAAGGTGAGAGTATGGGCCCTCGAGCTGACTGCAGGAGGCTTACTGCTCATGTTCTCAGTGGCTTGCGACTGGTCTGCTCATCGCTTTAACAGATGACCCTTTGGGAGACTGTTGTGAAATTTAAGGGATAAAAGGCCTACAATTTTCAGAGTGTCAAGTGGCTTAGAACAGTGTATAATTTTTAGCAATTATAGTCTCAGAATAAAATTCTTTTACTATTTCCTGATATTACCTATTGATCTATGATGTGTTGCCATTATCTGTGTGGGAGATGTTTGGAGACACGGGAGAACTTGGAGCACACTGGGAGAGCCCACAGCATACCACAGTGCTTCTCGGCAGCACCAAGTGTGTGCCCTCAGATGATGACGGTCACTGGTGTGTGCCCTCAGATGATGACGGTCACTGGTGTGTACCCTCAGATGACAGTCACTGGTGTGTGCCCTCAGATGACGGTAACTGGTGTGTGCCCTCAGATGATGACGGTCACTGGTGTGTCCCCTCAGATGACAGTCACTGATGTGTGCCCTCAGATGACGGCATGCATCACTCTTTTTAATCTTCATTTCAATTGTGATTAAAACATCAAACTTTTGGAATAAGATACAGATATCTAGGAAAGATGGCATTTCTTACCTTATCATTCTGTTATTAGGTCAATGACCCCCCACCCCCCCTTGGATAAGAAACTGTCTTGCTCAGAAAGTGAATGGATCTCTACTGTGGAAAGAAGTAGGGGTTTTAGTTTTCCAGGTCGCCATACAGCAAAGTTACCCAAGGTCAGAAAAAATAGTTCCAGTTCCTGTTTCCCCACTGAAGCAATGGTGACACCCACCTGAAACAGGACGGATCTCTCAGTCTTCTCAGCACTTTACAATTTGCAAATTATTTCCTTTTACTGCATCCAACTTCCTCTCTGCTCTTAAAGATGTTGAAATAGCATTCACTTTTTCTAACCAGATGTGAACACGAAGACTGAGAGAAGTTAAAGGCACAGACTTCCAAAAAAATGAAACATCATAAAACCCAAAAGGAAATAGGATTCTGGGCTGAGGTGAGGACAGATTAAGAGCTGCAGAAATAGAACAAGAAGCCTGGAATCTCAGTGGTTTAATATAAGGCAGGCCATTTCCCCACGTCACAGTGGCTAGCCGGTCAACCTGCAGCTATGTCTACACATAGCGTCCAGGAGAGACAGCCCTTATCCCCTGCTGGTGAAAGGCTGAGATGACTCAGGATTTCACAGTGGCCCATGTGGATCAAGAATCCCTTCATGATATGAAATATGCCTCCCCCGTATCTCCATGCAGGTCCAAAGCTCCAGTTGGTCCTTCTGTAGGATATGATCCTGCAGAGGTCTTACTGATTTTTCATGCCTCCTCCGCCACCCTCTGGGCTCCTCTTCTCACTTTATATACTGCATACAGCAAATGTCCCCCCATCTGTGTCTTCTGGTACCACCCTGAGCTCTGTTGATGCCTTTCTCTTCTGTGAAGCCTCAAGATTCACTCAGTATCTATCAGCATCACCATCCTAGTGCTCCAAAAGCACTCCCTATCTGTGAAAATTGATGTGTTCTCTAGACTGCACTTTGTAGGAAATAGTGGAAAGACAAAGCATGAGTACAGCACTCAGGGGCACAGAAGCTAAAGCAGATACCCAAGAAATAGTATTAAAATGATTCACAACCTTTTATACTCCTAACACACAAGGCAGCATAAATATTTCTTACTTAATGTAATAGAAAACTTTAAATAAATGTCACATCTAAAATTAAATTAAAGTGTAACATTGTGAAATCCAATCTTTTGGACTGTTTTTTTTTTCCTTCCTGTTTTGTAAGTACCCTTTCTTCTACTAGGTTAAGCATCAAAGATGCTCTTGGCTGAGTGTTGTGCTAGGCACTGGCAGTGCACAGGCAAATGAAATAGACGTCTGAGCCTCAGGCAGCTCTGTCCACTGGGGGAGACAGACACAGGTGATGTCCCTGTGAAAAAAGATGCAGCCAATCAGGTAAGGCAAAGCAAGGTGCTCAACAGGGTCATAAGTACAAGATCCATAAGGACTCTAGAGAAAGCCAGGGCCCCACCTAGGAAACTAGGTCTAGGTAGAGGAGAGGGAGGGGAGAACTTGGCTCTTGTGGTCTATCACACTAATAATCCAGTATTTTTTCTTCCAAACAAGAAGAAATCTTTGATGTTTTATTACAAATACCTGTTAACCGTTCAGGCTGTATTTTGGACAATTTAATCAGGATAACACGGAGATCCAGGGAGAATGCTTGCAGGTATGAGAGCTATGTGTGAGATTGAAGAGAAAGAAGCCACAGGCATCAGGAAGGATTACAAGAGTGTGAGCCTTGGAGAGTCAGACCGGAAAAGGCAGAGGAGGAAAATGAGGTGCAGGCTTAACCAGGAAAGCTGATTCTATGGAGATAGAGACAGAGACCCACACTGGAGCACTGGACTGAGCTCCCAAGGTCCCAATGAGGAGAACATGAGCAAAGAAGTTGGGACCACGAGGGGTGCACCCACCCACTGAGACAGTGGACCTGATCTATTGGGAGCTCACCAAGGCCAGCTGGACTGTGACTGAAAAAGCATGGGATAAAACTGGACTCTCTGAAGATGGCGAACAATGAGGGCTGATGAGAAGCCAAGGACAATGGCACGGGGTTTTGATCCTACGTAATGTACTGGCTTTGTGGGAGCCTAGCCAGTTTGAATGTTCACCTTCCTAGATATGGACAGAGGGGGGAGGACCTAGGACTTTCCACAGGGCAGGGAACCCCTGACTGCTCTTTGGACTGGAGAGGGAGGGGGAGAGGAGTGGGGGAAGGGGGAGAAGAGTGGGAGGAGGGGGACAAGGGTGGGAGGAGGGGGAGGGAAATGGGAGGCTGGGAGGAGGTGGAAACTTGTTGTTTTTTTTTTCTCCTTTTCTCAATAAAAAAAAGTTAAAAAAAATAAAGTTTACATGGGAAGGAAAAGAAAATTTAAACAGTGGTGACCCTGAAACGTAGTAAAAGCTGTTTACAGTCATAAAATAAACTGTAGTTTAAATTGGGGAAAAGAGCCAGAAACCGGCCCACATATGTGTTTGCATTGCATCGGGATCAAGGTGAAAAAAATACTTCAGTAGAGAACAGGGAAAAACCAAATGTGTCTGAGCAGAGGCAGCCATATTGAAAAGTGAAACTACCCATGTGTATAGTCTGTAAAACTGGTTCCAACTCCATCATATGCCCAAGTGAGAACCCTAATGCAAAATACAGAGAAGCATAGGGAAGAGTTTGTGGCATTAGATTAGACAAGGGTTTTTTCCAGTCAACACCAAAAGCTCAACCACACAGAAGAACTTTGATAAACTGGGCTTCACTGAAATCAAGGGTTTACACCATTAAAGGAGGGCAAGTTCTAAGGGATGAAAAAATATTTCCAACTTCGGAATTCCAATAGAGTGTTTGTATCTAGGACATGAAGAGATTATTTAAAACTTAATAAAAAGATGATCAATAGTTTAAAATAATGACAAAATATTTTAATAAAGACATCACCAAAGAAAATACAAGAAAAATACACGAGACAAACAACAAAATGCCATTGTTCACTGAAGAATGGAAGAGGAACGTCATCAAAGGAATGCATGTTAAAACACCGGCAAGACCAAGTACCAGAAAGGAGATGGACTGCGCTGGTGGAATAATAAAAGTAAAGATATTTTTTGAAAAATTGGCATGTTCTTTATATAAAGTTATTCATGAATTTACTATATAAAATAAAACCCTCTTCCTAGCAATTTTCCAAGGAAAATAGAACATATTCATTCCTGTAACTGGCTTCATTTGTTTGCAAAAAACTATGGAGATAAAAACAAACATTCTTAAAATGGGAAATGAATAAACCAACTGTGCTAAAGCCCATGATGAAAATTACTCAGCAATGAAAAATGAATCAACTTTCCTCAGTACACAGCATCATGAGTGAGTCCTCTGTTCACTGTTAGATGGGTCCAGTCAAAAGTGCTAATAATAATAATTGATAGCCGGGCGGTGGTGGCACACGCCTTTAATCCCAGCACTCAGGAGGTAGAGGTAGGCAGATGTCTGTGATTTCGAGGCCAGCCTGGTGTACAAGAGCTAGTTCCAGGACAGGAACTAAAAGCTACGGAGAAACCCTGTCTCGAAAAATCCAAAGAAAAAAGAAAAAAATAATAATTGATAATCATTTCATTTATTTTTTATTTCCATTTCTTCTTTAAATATTTTAATTTTTCATACAATATATTCAACTCCTCCAACTACTCTTATATCCCACCCAATTTTATGTTATTTAAAAAAGCAATGAACAAAAATCTCAGCAATAACTCAATTTTATGTTATTTAAAAAAAGCAATGAACAAAAATCTCAACAATAACACAAAAACTAAAATCAAAACAAACAGACAAAGCAGACAAAGATGTCAAAACAAAGAAAAACAAAATAGAAAAAAAAACTCCATTAAATTCCATGGACTTTGTTTTGTATTGACCTGGAGTATGGGCTCTGCCCTGGAGTATGGCTCATACCCTGAGTGGCACTCCATTTGAAAAAAACTGATTTTCTCTTCACCAGTGGGTACCAATTACAGAAAGCTTCTTGGTTAGGGGTGGAAGCCCATGTCTACTTCCCACTCTGAGTGTTGGGACCCCACTTCACTTGAACCTCTCTGAGTTCTCTGTGTGCTTCTACTGTCTCTGTGTATTTGCAGGAGCTTCAGTCTTGTATCTGGAAGACACTGTTCTTTGGCCTCCTCTGTCATCTTTGGCTCTCACAGTCTTTCTGTGTAGGCGTAAGTCACAAACAATGCCACAGCAGTTTGGAATTATGATTAATAGGGTATTATTTATTAAAAGGGGAAAAAACTTACAGATCACCGTCAGCCCTCTGTACAACCAGGAAGGGAGTCTAGTCGCCAGCCGAGCAGGAAGTGAAGAGAGCGAGAGAAGGAAGTGGCCGGTTTTTTAAAGGGAGAGAGACCACGCCCCAATGGGCTGGTATCTCAGCGGCTATAGGCTGGAGGAGCGGAAGGACCTCCCGCAACATTTCTGTCTTCTCTTCTGTGTAGACCCCCGAGCCTTGAAGGGAGGAGTTTTGATAAAAGCATCCCATTTAGGGCTGAGTGCTCCAAAGCCTCTCACTTTCTGCGCATCATCCAGTTTGGGGCCCTTGTTGATTCCCATCTACTACAAGAAGTTCCGCTGATGTGTGTTGAGGGAGGTACTGATATGTAAATTACATACAACCATCTTTCAACAGCAGAAACCAAATGATTATCATGATTAGGGGTAGGGATTGGGGAGAGAAGTGTGCCTTGAAAAAGCACGGGGAAATCTCCCTGGATGACAGAATTGTTCTAGATTTTGATTGCAGAGTTTATACACATATCAAAACTCATAGAGCTATAGATTAAGGGGTTGGATTTGCCCTTGCATATATTAGACCTTAATGCAAATTTTATATAGATTATTATTGCATGTAATTTTCACAAACCATGCTTCATTTAAAGTCACAAATTCTGAGGGAAAGTAAAAGGACTTGGAAGGATACATTAGCACAGAGCCAATACTAGGGGGAGCTAGGCAGCAGGTATGGCCCAAGGTAACTGCCACAGAGTCACTGGGCATTGCTCAAACCTGTCTCCTTCGTACTCTTTGAACAAGGACACTTTTAACTGTGTTCCCTGTGGCTCACTGGTTTTCTTCTCCTCAGGACACATATGTGATATTGCATATTGTGTGTGTCCTGTGTCACCTCCCAGGTTCTGGAAATGATGTTCCTCAAAGACAGGATTCCTTGTCACTTGTCTCTATGTTCCCCATTTGAACAGCTGTGCCTGAGAGTCTTACACGGTAAGTGAGTCCTCTCATGGCCTTCCCTGAGCTACAGGTCACTTGACAGAGTCCCGGGAGAGTTCTGAGGTTCTCCCAGGGTCCTCTTCACCACGCTTTATATGGAGACTTTAGTATACACATTTTCTCAGAATTTTCACAATCCAATCTGCAGTGAGGGTGAAAAATGACACTGGTTCTGTGCATATGTGGGGTAGGTGAGTAGGGAGGGACAGATGCAGGACCTGAGCCTGGAGAAGGAACCTGGAAGGAACAAGTTTCTGAAAGCACCTGTTAGGATGGCCCCAGAGTCTGCTTTAACTCGCTCCTTGCCATTCCTGCTGAAGCTCGCCTGAATTTTCTCCACTATTAACAACTTCTTGCTGTGGGAAAGTCTCTGAAGTATCAAATACAGGTTTTTCTTTATCTGAGAAAATAGAGAGCACTGGAATTTTACTTCCCTGTCTTTTTTACCTTGAGCTCAGATACAACGCGTGAAGCTGTGCCAGCCATTCTGCGACCAAAAGAGGAAAAGCAAAGACATTTCGGAGATCAGGGGCAGCGGGAACCTGCTTTCAGGTTTCTAGTTATATGGAAAAATCCAAAGCATTTTCGTTTAAGTGATTCTATTTAAATAGACATTCTTTCCTTTTAAGTTAAAAGCTTTATTGGTATAATTACCAAATGAAATGGAGATGTTGTATTGTGAACCTGAGGCCCTGCAAGTGGGGTATAGAGCCAAGGGGCCACGTCAGGAGGGTCTCGTTTTGGCAATACAGAAGCTGGTTATGTCCAGTTCCTGTTCCTGTATCTAAACTACAAAGGCCCAGCATAGTTCGTATGATTCTGAGTAACATGAAAAAGACTCTTCCCCCTCGGGGAAAGGGCTTTACATTTTCTTTAGATGATCCTCATTCCAGATGTTAAGAATGCCATTTGCTTAAATAGCTTTGGGGGAGAAGTGAGCATAACATTGACTCGCTTTTCCATCATAGCTCTCTGAGATTTTTAAAAAGCTTCCCAAAAGTACAAGCTGAAATCAACCAAAAAAAAAATGTAGCTTTCTCGCTTCTGGGGACAACCAGTCTCTTGCTTCGAGGGACAGTCAGTCTCTTGCTGTGCACTCTTGAGGACTTCAGGGTTGTTCAGCCAGGCTTTACAACCCTGACACAATGTCCTGCCCTGGAGAAGGCCTACACATGACAGTACTCCTGGGCCTGGCATTGTTTTCAGAGGAGAAAAAAGAGACCATCATGGAAGAGTCATGAGCACTAGTCTCTGAGATATTCTCAACAAGCCCAGAGCAGATGGCTGGTGGGGAAGGGAGTGATGTTTCCTCAAGCAGGGGCTTCTTGGAGCCCATATATCTGTATACTTAGCTCACCTGCCTTTTGCATCTATCCATCTCAGTACTCACAGATTGACAGGCTCTCTGCCCTCCCAGCTTCTCCACACATGCGTCTTGGGGCTCTCCTTTTCAGGTTCTGTGACCTCTCCGACATTCTGTCCACCAACACTGCTTATTTGACCACCACGAAAGCAAACAGACTCATTGGACTCCTTCCCTCTTCAATTCTGCGTTTGGAAGTTCAGAGACTTCCCCTTAAGGGAGGAATAAGTAGCGGGGAGGATTAAGATTTGAGTGAACCCTTCATGGACTCCCCGGAAGTCAGGAAAGGCCTCCTCCTTTCCCCCTCAAGCCACTCCTTTGACAGTGTCCCCTGGTGACCTTGCCACTCTACTCATGGCTTTCTGCTTACACTGGCATGCTTGGATAATCCCTGCCACCGCCTTTACTTTAATCTCCATCTCACATAATTTAAACCCTTTTCCTATTGAGAAAAGTTGGCAGCCAGTTGCCAAGAACTAGCATTGAAACCTTTTAGAATAAACTGACTCTGTACCTCCTGGGTAATAACCTACACCTTGTTTCCTGAATTTCCAGAATGCATTTCATTTCAGAAGAAGCTCTGGGTTACTGAAGAAGAACCCTCCCTGTCAGCTTCCTGGACATTAGTCACAGCTGGTCTATTTTCATAATTCAGACTGGAGTGTAGCTCAGTGGTTAGAATGCTCACCTGGCATGTGCAAACCCTGGTTAGATCTCCAATGCTGCATGAGCTGGGTGTGTTGGTGAATACCTACAATCCTAGCATTTGGGAAAGGAGGATTGGAAATTCAACGTCATCCTCAACTAGCAAGTTAATTAGAAGTTTCTAGAAGTTTCTAAGAAAAGCTAGAACTCTTCTGTTAAACTGGTGCTTGAGCCACCCAACCTTCTGAAACACATGAAAGTCTCCAGTAGGAGAGGGAATTCCAGTCACATACAGGTATTGAACCAATGTGTTTGCTCAAGAATATTGTTCACCTAATAAACTATAAGCTACAAATTATAGGCTAATAAATAATTGAAAGGAATATTATGTGTGCTCAAGTGCAGCTTCTCTCTAATCATCTGCTATTGCGGACTCTAAACTCTGACAAGGTAAGCAATCCATACAGAAGAAGATGCTCTTTGGCCAAGAATAAATTTAATTCCCTTTCCAACACATTTAGCATCTTTTGAGGAGTTTTTTGATTAAACTGAATAAACATTCAAAGGAAATTCAATAACATAGAAACTATTAGCCCATAATAAAACTTAAAAAATAATTTCTGGAATGCTAATTCTGTCAAGCATTTTGTCCCTTCCGTTGATTATTTGATTTGTTCCTCCATTGATTGTGTTTAAGTTAGATTAGACTTAGTTAACATGCAAGTCCGAACAGTCATGTCCTAATGTCTGTTTTCTATGTCAGCCCCACACTGTAACATAATGATTATTGCAGTCTGTCAGGGCCCTAGTAAAGGATATGTCACCCAACACAGACTTATAGAATTCTGCATCAGCAGAGGTCAGGGAGAGGAGGGGGAAGAAATGAGGAAGGCTAAAGAAGAGAAGGTTAGAGAGTGAGAGAAATTGGTTTATAGTAACAAAATAATTCAAATGTTATTTTAAAAAATAGACATGCCATTATTCTAGGGAGTGCTCTGCCCTTGGGCTCCTTTCAAACTTCTCCCTAGCTCAGGGGGCTCAGTATACTGGAAGGTTGGTGGACCACACACAACAGAGGGGCCTATGGGACAGGGAACACCCAGGAAAAGGGTAAAAGTCCATAAGGAAAGTTCAGAGACTGAGCAGGGTTAACAGGAGACAGGGACTCCCCACCAGTGGCCAGTGAACATCAATCCACACTTAGCAGTACAGAGTCGCCGAACCAACCCTGTGGTTGATAATGAATAATGGTTTGTACTGAAAAGGAAATATTGGGGCACATGTGAACTTAATAATACAAATTTGCCAAAAATAGAGAAAGGAATGAATATCTGGTCAATAAAAATAGAAGAGTTTGGGCAGGCACGTGATGAATTTACACCCAAGAAATGTCTAAGAAAAAGTAACATTTTGGAGCTGTGGTTTTACAGAATCGATAGAATAAAAGTGAAGACTGTCCAAGCCTATACATTTGTTAAAGGAAATAAAAAACAGAAAATAAACATTAAAAGTACATGTGGAACCTTTGACTTACAGTATATATGATAGTTATGTGACACATAGAACGTGGTAAAGGTCTTAATAAATAAAGTTCTTGTGAGAGAAGACAGAAAATCCTGAGCAAATATATTGCCCACAAAGTTTAAAAAATATAGGAAAAATGTTACTTGTAGCCAATGCAATAAAAATTCAGTAATAAACATGACAAAAATCAGTTGACAAGAGTAAGGAAAACTGATATGTAGTTAACAACCAGTGCTGCCAGCATCCTCTTACTGCGTCTCCTACAACACAGGTGTCTTGTGATGACAAAGTCTGTCAAATCAGGTGTTAATCGGGGTTCTCTAAAGGAAAAGAGAGAAAATCTCTCTCTCTCTCTTTCTCTCTCTCTCTCTCTCTCTCTTTCTTTCTCTCTCTCTCTCTCTCTCTCACACACACACACACACACCACCTACCAGACATAGACAAACACACGCACATACAGATTATATATATATATATATTGTTTATTAGATTGGCTTTGTAGGATTAGTCCAGTAGTCTAACATAGTTAATTCACACTGGAGAGACCAAGGATATAGTAGTTATTTGGTGCTGGAGTCCTGTGAAGTCCTAGAAAGTTGTTGGATTAAGATTTAACATCAGCAGCAGCAATAGAATAAATGAACTTGCCAGTGAGAGTGGGGGCAAGTAGACAAAATACAAGGTTTCTTCTGTGCATGTCCTTTGATCTGGGCCACCAGCAGCAGGTGCCGTCCATATTTAGAGTGGTCTTCTTGTTTCAAGTGATCTGATCAAGAGAATCCCTCACACGAGTGCCCAGCAGCTGTGTTTTAGCTGATTCCAGATGCAGTTAAATTGACAGCTGAGATTAGACATAGACAGGGTGTTCAGATTACAGCCCCCATGACCACACAGAAACAGGTTTGGGGTGTTCTCAGAGCCTCCTTACAAACACTGGGTAGTAGGAGATGGATGTTTTCTTTTAATGATGAAGGCATGATTACGGCAGGGGCAAGGTTATGTAGGAGGATGCAGGAATACCATCCAGAGTCACAGAGAAGCTCAGCTGTATGAACGCTGTGCTGGGTAGCTCCTGGTGTGCAGGAATTAAGCAGGAGTATTTCAATGAACCACACTAGTTTCCCCACTTTGTTTCCTGCCCCAACTTGTTATATTATCACCCTTTTAGTTTTCCATATTCTAATTCCAAGTTGAGTTCTTGGTAGTCATTACGTATAAGACCTATGGAGTACCTATTCCTTTCACTATGTGTTTTCACAAAACAAGCTGCTTTTCCAACGTTCTGCCTCCTTCCCTCATCATCGTTTGATTCTGAGCCTTCTGAATGAGCTGGAAACACCAGAGTTTGAGGTGGGATGTCCTGTCCATGAGAATTCCTCAGACACCACTTCCAGACCAGAAAACAAGTTCCTACAATCCCGGCTTTATCAATTGCATGCCTCAGTAGGAAGAAGGCTATCTTTTCACTTTGGTTTTACAGTAACTACAGTTGGCCTTCCATATCTGTGGATTCTGCATCCACATCCAAACCCCCAAAAATTAATAACAAAAATGTCTGTACTGAACACATATGGGCCTGTTTTCTTGTCGTTATTCCCCCAAGAAATACATTGTAACAATCATTTATACAGAATTTGCCTTGATCTACCTAGGTAACCTAGGGATGAGTTAAGGTACACAGGAGGATGGGCAAGGGTTATGGGATAAGATTACACCATCTTATAACAGATTGGAGCACAGGTGGATTGTGGCATGCAGATGGCTGAAACCAATTCCATGTGGGATATGGAGGGCAGAGTGGTTTGACTTCTTCTAGATTGTAGAGATTTGGATCTGATTTATCCAAATGTTAGTTTTTTATTATCTCAAGAGCCTAGAGCTTAAATAGCAATTTAAATGTTAATCCCACTTCTTGGTACATAGCAGACACTTCATTTGTTTCTTCAGCAAATATTAATTACTCCATAGACTCAACACACAATAGGTTTTCAGATGATTTCTAACAGCTGTGACTTGATGCATTGTGGGAATTTGAATGGAACTTCAGAATTTAATTATTTCAAAGCTCCCAATCCACCTCATTTGTGGTTAATAGGAACATTCTCTTGTGTGCCAATAAAAAGTCACAAGGGCCCCTGTTGAGGTGCATTGGAACATTGGTACTTCTGTTGCGGAGTCTAGAGTTTCCTGGCAACCAGGACACTGAATTTCATAGTAACGTGAACATAGCTCCTTGCTCCGAGTTCTTATTGACATGAGAATGATAAGGAAATGAGAAATTAACACAACCCCTAAAGCCTGGTCTATGGCTCCCAGCACTGCTGATTAAACACCCTAGCCCAGTTGACTAATTGTTCCTGCACAACTAGAAATGCCCATGCAGCCAGTGTGAACATCTCCTAGAGGCTAAACTAAGAAATGCACTTTAAGCGGTTATCTGGAGTCTGTCGAATAGCATGTGTTTAATTCTGCCACCCATGAAGATGGTCATGCTACTGAAGAAGATCCAGATGTATGGCCTTTCCTCCAAGAACCAATTCTCCTCACCTATGACAAGACCAGTCCAGACCATACCCCATCCTGAGACTTGGTTTTCAGGGTTCATCTCTGGTCTTCGTTATCAGTCTTTCTCAACTCAGTGCCCACCACTCAGGGGACTTCACAGTCAAGGTCATGCCTCCCAATGTGCACTTTCCCAGCCCATCTTCACTCCTGCCTGTGAATTCTTTGCTTGACTCTTTTCCGGGTTTTCAAACTCAGCTCACCTCATGAGTGTATGATTTAGAATGCGGGTCTGACCACCCATGACCACCTCTTAGCTGCTGGGATGCTACAATGGCTGGGATGCTATAACAGCTCATTCCTAGATGCTTCCCTGAGAACACTGGTTTACAATCTCTTCCCGCACCATCTGATTACAAGCTCTTCGGTTTGGACTCCAATATAACCCCCCTGAAAGCTGTAAGCTAACAGAATCATGGCCGCAGTTACACCATTTCTGAGACAGCTTTCCATTTCTCTTCTATGTATCATTTCTATACAGCCTGTATCTGTATCTCAAGGTGAATACTTCCCTGGTCCAATTCTCAAAAGTTCATAGGATGACTCTTAGTCCACAGCTACTCTAGATAGCCTGATCTACAGCCCTGCCATAGAGTGGAGGCCCAGCCAGTCCCCCATCCTTCATGCACAAGGTCTTTTGCCAACTTGCTTTGCCAGTCTCCAGACAGGCTCAGACATCTCAGAGGTGTTCTCTCCATCCTTGTTCTGCATATCTGTGGAGGAATTATAAAAAGCCTTCAATAGAACAGCACTTGAATTAAGTACCCATTTATGCATAGTTTTATCGTATTTTTCTCACACTGTGTGAGTATGAAGATGATCTAGCTAATGCAAAACAGAAACCCTCCTCTAGCTCTAGGTGAAACAGCTGGAAAGGTGAATACAGAAAATCAGCTGGGATGGCAATGTTCCAATTGTAATTGCAAAGATATCCCAGCTGGATTGCTGAAGGGATGTCAGTTATCCAAAACAAGCACACAAAAAGACGGGCTTTTCAAAACTGTATCATCAGAAGATGGCTTTAAGGAAGAATGAAGGTGGCCCTCTGAGCATTCCTACCTCTGGGCTTCCATGTCAGCCAGGTGGCTACTGACCACTTAGCAGAGCTTTTAAAGCTATACAGGACGAGAGAGGATAGGGCAAAGTCCCAGGTTAGATACCTAACTGTTCACTATCTATCCAGAAGTCCCCAGAGCTTAGCAGAATGGCAAACTATTCATGTCTAACTAAGAGTCTTCAGGGATGGAAGCTTTGCAGTCTCTCTCGCTGAAATGGCCATTTGGCATAAGGTCATTTCTGTGCTAATGGAATTAAGAATTTATGTTTCTGCTTTTGTTATTTCCAGCCAACCTAAACAAACCATCGAGTTTTACTCGGGGCTCAGTACTTAGGTGATATGAGCAGTAAGAGCCAGACAGGTCTCTGTGACGGGAAAGTCTTTGCTGCTGGCTCAGAACTGGGGCTTTATAAATTTACCATTGAACCTTTCTCTGCAGTTTTATTTCCTGACTTGGAAAGTAGCAGATATTTTCCTCCTTCCTTTGTTTGAAATACCAGTCTTCAGCATCACACAAATAACAGCATCCACAAAAGAAGCCATGAAAATGTGAGGGTATCACAGCGCTCTAACCCTCACTCCGAGCAGATGATAGAGCGGAACCCCTCTGTCACATATTTGATTACTGTCATGTGGAAGCCACACATTGCTCCAGCATCCGAACTGTGTAATCAGCATTGTCCTAGAGCTTATCCCAAGCCAGCTCCCTAGCCAAGCTTCGGATGAGATTTGGATCCAAACGTAAATGAAGATTGGTTTCAATGTGAAGGCATAAAGTAAACCGAAAAGGCAATGTCATCGCTTTATGTCAGTCTCTACTCAATTTGCAGTAGACATCCAGCATGTCGGCAGGCATAGCCATGAGCAAAGCTGAATCAGGATCCAGGCTGCAGCATTTATAAGCCAAGGAATCCACTTGTTTCAACTGCTTTTCCTTATTTGTAAGACTGAATACAGAGATGCCACAGTGATCAAGTTCTGATGGGTGAGTCGCCAACATAGAAGGCTTCCCCAGGGATGCTCAGAGCCTGGCATCAGATAACAGAGAATACGTAGCTACGTACCATATTTGACAAGGCAAAGAAGTCGTGTACCTTACAACTGGCAAATAGATATACCTTAACAACAAAAGTTTTATGCTTTCTAGGTTTTCTGTGAGAAAGAGGATTTCAACTGCATCTGGATAAATTATGACTTCTGCTCCAGACAATCCTGACACATAGAGTCAAGTAGAGTGATTAAATGTTTTAGATTTCCCGAGATACTTTCAATTGCAAATGAGCCTCTCTGGATTTGTTATCTACTATTTAATTATTTAACATGTTTATTAACACTCTTTTGGGGCCACTGTCTTGAGTTCCTATTGTTAGGACCATAACCAAAGAGCAATTTGGGGATAAAAGGGTTGAATTACCTTAGACTTCCAGGTAACGGTCCATCAGTGAGGGAAGCCAGGGCAGGAACTCAAGAAGGGCAGGGACCTGGAGACAAGAACTGATGGGTTGACCATAGAGGAGCGCTGCTTGTTGTCTTGATTGCCAAGATTTGCTCGTCCTGCCTAGAACCTCCAGAACCTAGGTTATTATCCCAGAAGTGGTACAGTCCATGAGCTAGGCCCTCATACATCAGGCATCAATGAAGAAACTGTCCTCCAGCCAATCTGGTAGGGGAAATCTCCAAGTTGAGGCTCCCTGTTACCAGACTACTCTAGCTTCTGTCAGATTGACTTTAAATTAGCCAGCACAGCCATGCAGATGCCAGGATCACCCAGGAGGTTCTGACTCAGCATCATATTCACGAGCACCCTTTTGAAGCAATTCCACTCCGCACCATCCACAAATGCACTGTGTGTCAGTCCTGTGTCAGCTCTGGCTGATATGAAGTCCATCGTGGGATCTTCTGATTCAGTCCTTCACAGCTGAGCTGCAGTATACTGAGGTTCCCATCCAGATCGCTGACATTGTCACATCAACCAATAGTCTCGAGTTTCAAGGTTAATTGTTTGTAAGTCAGCAATCATGGCACCCAGAGCACTCTGGCTGTAGGCATTGAAAATTCTAACTTCAGCCTGCAGGTGGACCTTCGTAGGAAACAGTACCTTGTTCCGTCCAGGAACTCATATGGGGGTAGAGAACTGACTTCTTTGGTTGTCCTCTTCCCTCTGTGTGCACATCATGAAATGCATGTGTGTGCGTGCACATCATGAAATGCACATGTGTGTGTGCACACATGTGCTCATATACACACACAGACGCACAAATAGGTAATGTGTAAATCAATGCAAGGATATTTAAGAAGAAATATTTTAAATATTTAAAACGAAAAAATGACAAATTCAAGTATCATTTCAACCCAGTTGTTAGGCATCTGGCTGGAATTTTGCTTCATCTGACCACTAGGGGGCATTTAGTCCTCAACTATATCCTGTGAAGGTCAAGAAAGGTCTTGGACACCATCTGGATGGGGTGAAGGTAGGATCACTGCTAAACTTAGATGACAGGACAATAGACTGGTACAGATGACAGAAGGAACTGGGAGAATTTGAGCACCACGTTCAAAGGTAGTGACTTGTCTTATGACCCTGCATCCAGCACTAAGCTAAACCTCACAATCTCAGCCAACCATTAACTTTGTCTCAGATGGATTTTATTTTTACCATTATTTTGGAAAAAAGAAAACCAGAGTCAGAGAGTTTCTTGCCTACCATATGTCTCACCTGTGAATGGGCCAAAGCCTTTGGATTCAGTCAGGTTCTGCTGCTCCATTTACCTGTGTGTGAGGTGTTACTCCCGTGACCCTCTTTCCTCAAGTCCGGACACCATAACTCTCCAAACCTTCATGCTACGTGTGTGTGTGTGTGTGTGTGTGTGTGTGTGTGTGTGTGTGTGTGTGTGTGTGTGAACAGCATGAAAAATTAGCCAGCAGCTCAGTGTTTTCCTATTTGTATTTGATGAGGTAGGATTAAACGCGAGTGCTATACCTGCCTCATGTTTTATTATCCTTTGTAGCATCAATGCTTTAGGTTATTTAATCTGCTTCACAGTGGATAATTAATAGGTGTTGCATAAATAAATACATACACAAATAATAAATAAATGCCAACTCTTAGGAAGAGCCCAGGAATCTACAGTACTGGACTTCCTCCATCTGGGAGTTTCCTTAAGACCACATCTAAAGTCTCAGACATGGAGAGCCTGTGTGGACTGTTTGTACAGGATCTGCCCATTGAACCCAGAGGAAAAGAAACCTTAATCTGCTTCCAGAGCTCTTTACATCTGCAAATCCCATCTCCAACTCTAAAGCAAGTCCAGTGCTAGGTCACACTGACTTCCCAGCACTCCTGAAGGAAGTTTGCTTTTCACTGGCATGGCAAACTGGTCATTGATTATACTATACCTTCACTCAGTGCATGCTCCCAGTGGAGCAGGTCTGAGCCCCACGCCTATTTGAAGCTGGGATTCCTGAATCTGGAATATACTGCTAGTATATACAGCAAGCTGAGAACCACTGTAGTCCCAGTAGAAAAATTAACTTCCATAAATGTGTTTTTGGTGCCACCACTGTACTTGCTCGCTCACCATGTAAAGAGGGGACCATTCTTCTACCCGTCATGTCACTGTTGACTTTTCTGCAGCTGAGATCTGACTGAACTCACCACAGGTGGGGCTTTATGCGAGGGAAGGAAATCATGAGAGATTTAATCTGGAATGATAATATTGACTTTCAGTACTAGAAACTGAGTTCTCCTGCTCAGTTCTTCTCTTCTTTTGACTTGTCTGTAAAATAGTATCAGAGTAAATATAACTGAAAAACATTCTGTATCAAAGCTAGAAACTAGGAAGCCAGGGTGGAAGGCACAGACTCGGAAAGTTCAAGACCCATCTGAGTCCATCATGGGCAACGCAATAATTTTCTGCCTCAAAAATTAAAAGGAAAAATGAGGGCACTAAATCCTTACTGGCATCATCAAGGCCTTAAATGCACTCCAAACAAATGAAAATAAAGAAGAGGAGGAGAAGATGAAATTAACACCTTCCCTGATGGAGAGGAAACATCACAAGCAATATAACTCCCTTTCTTCTTCACCCGAGGTTGGAAGAGATCAACAGAGACCAAAGAACTTCTAGGCAGGGGTAAAAATAAATTGTTCTTCTGGCGCTCTAGACAATCTGAGAAAAAATGCTGGGCATGTACAGAATCAAATAATTTCCAAGAAAGGAAATTGCTCGAGGTATCAAAACGCTTCACTCTATAAAAACTGACTTCCTGAAAGAAATGAAAAAGTCTTAGAAATTCATCTACATCCTTAGCAGACTTAAGTGGACACCGCATTAAAAAGAGGGCATGAATGGGTGCAGGGAAATACTGTCTTAACATTTAAATACTGTTACTTCAGAAATACAGAGTGAAAAGATAGCTTGATGGGTAAGATAGAAGAGCACTCGACAAATTCTCATAAAATTTACAGTAAAGGAAGGAAAGCTAAATAGAATAGACGCAAGAAGAGGAGAGAGACAGAACATCTAAGAGGTCCACACAGTCACCTAGCCATGGCAGAGGTGACAGTAGACAGGGGCAAGAAACCATCATGGACGTCAGTTTACCTGACTCTTAAAGTTGAACATTTTAATATAAAAGATATTAAGAAGGCTCACAGTGAAAGAAGACCCAACCTAATAACTTTGTGTCTAAGTCTCAGAAACACTGAAGGAAAGAACAAAAGATCAAACATCTAAGTAGAAAAATGAGTTGCTGCAAAGACAAAGCACCAGAAGCAAGGCTGCTCTGCACTTCCATGGTTGCAATGCATGTCTGCAAAATATAAACAGAACACACTGCCATTCCCCAGCAGCAGATGCTATGCAGATACAGAATTCTCTCCACCGCAGAGGGTTCAGATCCTGCCCCAGATTTTCTAAGTAAAACCAACAGTGTTGCAGACAGAAATTAAGCAAACAGAAGCATGAGCTTGAAAAACCATAATTAATAGCTATATAATTCTTGGTTTATGATACTTTAATATACCTGCCAAAAATGATTGCTAGGAAGATACGTTAAAATTTATTAAGAGTCTGAGGAGTAATGCTCACAAATTATTTCAGCAGAACTCAGAGGCTTAGGAGGGTATAAAAAAATCATTAATTTCCAAGTTGGGAAGCTTCAAAGAAATATATAATATGAGTCACTGTCATATAAATCACCATTTGTTGTTTGGGAAAAAATTAAATAAAACATAGTATTTTCAGAAGTTTTTAGATACAGGAAGTGATAAAACGTTTCAGAGGAATGAGTTGTACTTTGGCATCATCTAGTCAAGGATTGGTGTGGTTCCTCATGCCCCGCCATCCCATACCTATGCACACATATAAGAGGTACACAGAGCATCACTGCCTCTAACAGCTGCAAGCCATGTGTCTATTGAAATGCATGGAAGAGATCAACTGGACAACTGGGAAGACTTTTCAGTGGGTAAATCGCTTGCTTGCAGGCATCAGAAATTATGTAAAAACCTGAACAGAGTTAGTAATCTGCAATCCCAGCCATTTACAGGTGGAGACAGAGAACAGGCTGAGCGCTCCAGGTTTAGTGGGCGACTCTGCTTCAGTTTAAAAACACGAAAGGAGAATAATCAGGAGAATAATCAAAGAATGCATCCAACATCAACTTTGGGTCTCCACACATACACACAAGTGCACACACACACACACACAGAGAGAGAGAGAGAGAGAGAGAGAGAGAGAGAGAGAGAGAGAGAGAGAGAGCTGGATATATATATATGAATACCCATAGTCATACACAGAAAATAAGAAAATTATTTAAAAATTGGAATATAGTCATAGAGCAATACTACGCAACAATAAAACCCTACAACTATTCAACAAAATTGATGACCCTTATTACAAACCAAACGGGCAAGCGTCTTCGATTGAGACATGTCTTGAATGTGTCCTCAAAAGGTTAATATGCAAACTTTGTCTCCTGAGTGGTAATGTTGTAGTGGCTGAACCTTAATGAAGTAGGACAATGTGGCAGACAATTAAGCTATAATAGCTTAATTATAGTGGTGACTGAAAAGAATTGTAGGAAAGAATTGGTCCCCATGGCCTGGCCTATAAATCATCCTCGCTTATTGTTTTACCATATGACTCCCCTCTTATCAATGTTCCCACCACAGTGGTGTCTGCCAACTTATAATGTAGCCAGGAGCCCTGACCAGAGCCAAGCAGATGCAGATCATACATCATGCTCCTGAATCACCAAAGCTTTGGGTAGGTGAATTACGTCATGTATTACCCAGCATCAGGTACTTTGCTATAACAATCAAAAGACAAAGGCATGAAGCATATACAAGGTCTGCATGGGGAAATGTCTTGGTTGGTAAAGTGCTTGCTTCACAAACACGAGGAGCTGAGCTGGGATCTCCAGGAGGAAGGAGTATGTAGACAAGCAGATCAGAAACTCTAAGTATTTGTCACTCACCAAACAAGAACACATTGGTAAAAGACAGTTCCTGTCATTGTGAGGACCCTGGAAATGCTCATTTACATCCTTCAGCATTGGGCAGAACTACCACACAGGATAACCAGTAATTCTGCAATGTCCTTGGATGCTGCTACTTCTTTGATTTCAATCTTTCACATCTAGGGATGGATTTTCTTGGAATTAAATGCATGTATGCATGTAATAGATGTTTGAAGATCTATGATTTTTCTAAAAAAGTTAAAATTCCATGAACTCTCCCAATAGACGGTCAGTTTAATAGCTTTTAATGTATCTTAATATTAAAAGGCACATAGTTACTAAACAGATTAGAGGAAGTGATTTTTCTGTTATTATAGTCCAAAAGACAGAGCAAGCAAACTAACTTAGATCAGACTTCATTTGAAAATGTGTGTGTTTTTTGGTGCTCTCACCTATGAGCCTGAGAACACAGCTCCCTTATTTGGCTGCTAGGAAGATTAAATAAGGGGATATATGTCGAATGCCATGCTGTTCCTATTCAATATACTGTGATGTAAGAAAAAAGCCACAGGGTTATGTGGCTGCTAAAAGGCCAATTCTGACACCTCAGTCAGACATGAGTGATTTTAGTGTCTTATTTCTGTTTGCATATCTGTGGTAGTTTGAATGTGTTAGCCCCTGTAATCTCATAGGGAGTGACACTATCAGGCCATGTGGCTTCACTGTAGTAGATGTGGCCTTGTTGGAGGAACTGTATCACTGTGGAGACAGGCTTTGAGGTATTTTGCTTAAATTGTGCTTCCTGTTACCTGCAAGAGGCAGGACTCTCACCTACTACCTAGGCACCACAACTGCCTGCATGCCAACATACTCCCTGTCATGATAACAATGGGCTCAACCTGTGAAACTGTAAGTGAGCCACGCCAATTAAATGTTTCCTTTAAAAGAATTGTCATGATCATGATGTCTCTTCACAGCAATAGAAAATTCAACTAAGACAATATCTTATCATTTTTATAATATGTATTGATGAAATTTTTATTATTATGAGAGATCCCTCAAGATGCTCTCATCAGCTTCTTCAAATCTGATTGCCACAGCGAACATGATGCCCTTGCATGGAAGTTTAGTCCAGCCTTATTGCTGCTGCTGCAACCCAGGTCTTTGGATTTTTAGCTCAAGGAGGCCATCTGCATGGCCCCAAACTCCTGGCTTCCTGTTTCATTTCTTGACACTGTATCTTGGATGCATTGCCATCTCCTACAGACTAAAGGTCTGCACTGTCCCTTTCTTCCCAGAACCCGAGTGAGAGGCAGATCTATTCTTCTTTTGTTGGAATGGGAGGTCCAGCCTTTTCTCTACCTCCTCATTCCTGGAGAATAAGATGAGCCTGGCAGGGTTGCATCAGACTGATGCAGAGTTGTGCACTCCCAGTTATGATGAGCCCGGGAATAAGCAGGTAGCCTTACTTCCCACATAATTTTACACATGGTCAACAGCAGTTCGCCTTGACCTTGGGTAACTTTTTTATGGCGTGTCAACAAATGAAGGGGAGCAAGTTCACGCAAATATAAGAAAGGTGGAAGTGTGCACAACCTTGCAGGTTCTAAGCTCTTTCCCCTGTGGATGAAGAACAGCAGTGCAGGAAGTAGAGAGTGTCCTTTCCTGGATTTTTCAATGGTATCCAAGTACAGTGACCATCCCAAAGAGATAGTAAATCTAGAATCTCTAGGTGAGACAATGGAGGAGGCTATTGGTGACCCACTCGCTTCTTACATTAGGGTTCAGATAAATGTGTTCCAATGTCCAGTGAGTGCAGTACCTTAGAGATATCCAGGGGCCTCCTATCATAAGATGTTAAATGGCCCAACTCTAGTGTCTTGAGATAGACTAATTGCTAAGTGCTGATTGCTCATTGGGGTATATCATTTATTTTTGAAGCACACACAATGTCACACTCAGACTAGGGTTAGCTTTTACTATTAATAGGGTTATTTTGCTATTAATAATGTTAGTTTACTCTTCAAACCATGGCACTTTGAGGACAAAGGTCAATTTACATAATTATTTGGTGAATGCTCATACAAGGATCATCCTAAGCAAACCATACTATGAAGTTACTGAAGTTATAACCCAAACTTTGAGAAATACTTCCCAAAGGCCTCCAACACACACGATTCTTTGTCACTGTGATCATAGTTCACAGACAAGAATTCTTTACGAGAGATTGTGGGCTTTTCTGATAGCCTATCAAGTTCAGAGCACACAGGACAGGGCGGTGACGACAGAAAGGCCTTTCAGAAAGACATCCATACTAGAGTCCAGCACTGGATGAATCCATCAACTCTTGCAGTTTCTTCCAGAAACTGAGCACGAGCACTCTGTGGCTCCATCTGACTTGCCATACCATGCCACCCGCCCAGGGTGTCCTTCACCCTTTCCTGACCCTCATGTGCCACTCTCACCATCCTTCCTGGCAGGACAGGACACAAGGACTATATTCAGGACGTAAACACTTGGGCCTCCTCCCGGACCTCCGAGGCATCAATGTCAGTCAACTCCACAAATGCACCTTCCAAGCCAAGTCACCAGCTCTTACATCCTTCTCCAAGCTGATCTACAATGTTTAAAAGAGAAGTTCTCTATGATCAAATCTATTGCTCATGCCCCACTTCCAGCACACCGTTTGCTGAGTGAGGACTATCAGCATGATGCATGGAAGGGCCCCTTTTCTGTATAGGCTTCTGGCAGAGAGTTGTTTGTCTCGCTCAACACAGCATTTCTCTAACAAAACTGAATTTCCCCACTAGAGTCAAAACGATCCTTTCCAGGCTAATAGCTTTACATCTCTGGGCTCTCTTGATGCCGTTCGTAGGAAGATGACTTTCAAAGTAGCAGACCATCTAGACATATAACCTCTCTGGTGAGGAGAGGACAAGAGACAAGGCCTATGACTTGGCAGTTAGCAAGGAAGTGATCCTCTAAGTGAGAAATGACAAACATATTGGATTAAGTTATAGGTTGCCTTTAGCCTTCAAAATAACCAAGATCAGCCCTCTGGTTCTCTCACTCAATTCTGCCTCCCTTGTCCCTTCCTCTACCGGTGTCTTCGCTCCTTTTTCTTTCACATTGTGATGGTTCCAAGGCCCTGGCCTAACCAGAAACTTAGGTCTCCATTTGTCAATCCAGGGTGGAGAACTGAAACATTAGGCAATACGTTCTAGGATTTACAGACCTGCTAGATTTATCCTGGACTTCTGACATGGATAGAGACTTGTAGAATATCCTTAGAGACTTATAGAATATCCTAAGTGTTAGAATTCAGACATTATGCTGGCCCCTGTCACCTGGCAGGACGCACCCAGGCAATATCGTGGCCAACTCAGGGTCCTGTGACTGACACATCTCTCATAAGTACATAGGTGCAAAAGGTCCCTCTAAGACACAAGCTCCGCCTGCTCCTGCTCTCTTTCCTACTGCTGGTTCTTGTCTCTTCTTCATCTTCCTCTTTCTCTCTTCAACCTTTATCTCAACAAAACTCCCACATAAGTTCTGCCTTCATGGCATGTCTGACCCACACATACCATGGGCTCTCACTTGCTCTGTGGCCCCTTGGCAGGGAGGTTGAGGATTTAATCTGACAACCAAAGAGACAACATTCTGCTGAGAAGATGCAAGTGGGTAAGATAATCTGAGTCCACCCAACTCATTTCCCAGTGTGCTCCACTCCCACAGCCTTATAAGCTTCTCAACATTTTATATTTACTAGATGTGTGTGTGTGGTGTGTGTGTGTTCTATGCCAGAGGTTGACTTCATCTTTCTACATTCTCATCCTTATATTTTAAAAGCATTTTTGTTAAGTCACTGAGAATTTGATACAATGTACTTTGAACACATGCCCTCCCCTTCCCCAACCTCACACTTCCTCTATTCCCTTCCAACCCAGCTTTGAGATTTCTTTTCACTCACCCCCATTGAGTTTGGTTTGTCTTGTCTGATTAACATCTTAGGGATGGAGCCTGCCCTGGCATGTGGATGACTTACAGAGGTCATATCTTTAAGGAAAACTGGCTCTGCCTCTCCTGGAAGCTATCAAATGAAAGTAGCTCTACGAATAGCGGTGGGATTTCATGCCCACCTCCCCTTTGCATGCTGGAGTTTTGTCTAGCTTGAATTTGTGTAGGTTTCATGTACACTGTCACAGCTGCTATGAGTGAGCATAGTGGCCTGCTGTGTCTAGAAAAACACTGTCCCCTTGAAGTTACCGACCATCTCTGGCTCTTACAGTCTTTCTGTCCCCTCTTCTGAAATCTAGTCAGTAGGGGTGAAGCATCCAAGTAAGGACCAACTGGGTTTCTCCATGTTCTGTGACTCAAGGACACACAGTCTTTAGCCGTAAGTTAAACCTATACCAAATGATTATCTAGAAAGAAATTTTGTCTCAAAATCTATAAGTTCACTGTCATTTGCTGATCAGTGAATTCCGTAGATCTCTCTGCCTTCCTAGAGCAAAGATTATAGACATGTACCACAGTGTCTAGCTTTTACCTGTGTGCTAGGAGTCATAACTCACATCCTCATAATTTCACCAACAGCACTTAACCCACTGAGCCATTTCCCCATCCTCCATGAGCCCATTTTGTTACATTGATGGATGGATGTACCTGTGCATGTGTGTAATGTATGTATGTATTATATGTGTATATTTGTATACAAGTATGTCATAGCACATGGGTGGAGAGTATACTCAATTTGTTGGAGTCTCTTCTTCTACCATGTAGGTCACAGAAACCAAAGTCAGGTTTCCAGGCTTGGCAGCAAATGCCTTTACCCACTGACCCATCTTTCACTTCCCGTCAATCCATTTTTAAGTAAAATACTTTATTCTATTGTGCGGACATATTACTCTTATTTAGCCACTTCTCCTGCAGAGTCAAACAAGCAAGTGGTACAATATGTGGACCATAGTAAATACCAAACTCATACACACACAACGTAACATGATGTATTTGTTTTTTCATGTATATGTTTATAAAGCATTTTTCAAAGCATTGGAAGGATATACACTATAATCAAAATTATTTTTGCAGAGAATTGTATTTGCTATAAAGAAAAATACGTGAGTAAAGTCTGAAAGTTTAGAAAGGATATCAAGAGAGGGACACTTCTTAAATCATGAAAGAAAATAAAAAGCTATATATATTTCTGGTTTTAACTCTGTTATGGCTTCCAACAGCTATGGAGAATATGTGAATTCAACTCTCTGTGTATTGAAGTAGCAAGAAGAATTTTTGCTCTTCTGAAGAAACCAGCATGTGTTATCCCTTTGATACAGTGGCTGTAAATCTGGACTTTCTTTTTAATTCCACGGTCAGTTTCTGTAATGGAACTAGACATGGCTAGGCACCGAGTACATTTCTTGCACTAACCAACTTAGGAAAAGTAATTTTAAAAAATTGTTCTAGGGAGAGGGGGTTTGTAACCTGAACCAGTTCCCTGTTTTCTGCTGTTTAAAACTTCATTAGCATAGCCTGGAAATAGTGGGGTGTACCTGTAATCCCCAACACTCCAGTGGTGGAGGCAGGCAGATCTCTCTGAGTCAAGACCAGCATGGTCTACATATTGAATTCCAGGCCAGTCATAGATACACAATGAGAACCTTTCTTAAAAGAAAAGAAAGAAAGAAAAGAAAAACAAAAACAAACCATAAATACTATATTACAGTGAGTATGTAAAGTCCCATGGGAAGCCACATGGCTTCAGAACAGCTGCTCTCACTGGATAGAACTTCGTTGAGATGTGTGGATTTTGTATCTGCCTAGTTTCAATGTGTAATGTTTTTTATTTGCAAATTCTTTTCAATAATGTTTTAATTAATTATTGGATAGGCAAAGAAATTAAATAAAAATCACCAAAGCTTCCTAGTATAGTTTAACAGGATATATAAATTGCCTTGCTACACATAAAGTATGGCTTTAAAACAAAATAAAATTATGAAAATGTCAGGACAGCAGATGAAACTGGATAAAATTATAGAAAGTGAACTGACTGAGATGCGAACAGACACATATCACAGATTCTTCTCCCCGCTGGGCAGCATGGCCTCTAATAAGATTCAGTTATATGTGCGGGTCTGAATGTGGGCATTAACTAAAAAAAAAACCATAAAGGAGTCTTTTTAAGAGGAAGAAAAGCTGTCTAGGGAACCGATTGCCAGGCGAGCAATGGGACTCATGGACATGACAGTGGGAAGCTAGTGCCTGGGGGAGGAGGCGTTACAGTGGGGTTAAGGAAATGGAGGAGATGGGAAGGGAGGATTCAACAAAATACATTTTGTTTGAAAATATCATAGTGAAACTAATGTTTTGTGTGCTCACTAACACTAAGAAGCATTTTGATGGTGTTTACCTTGGAATAGGGAGTTGATTAAAATAGGAAGGGAGCCAAAAAGGATATGATCTACATTGTTCTGGCTTCTTAAAAACAATTAATTTTTCTGTTATCACATAATTTAGAATTAATTTCTGTGTTAAGTAGAAAATGGTGTTAGTACATAGAGAACTAGCCATGGTTCTGCAGTGAAAAGATTATGAATGCGAGTGTATATAAAATTATGGTCTTGGGCTTCAGCTCCTGAGTTTGTTATTTTACAGTGAGGTGAAGAACTTACACTCAGTATATTTGTGTGTGTATGTGTGTGTGTGTATGTGTGTACTTGTATTGTGCTGAAGCTACCACCCACAGCTCTGTCAAGACTAAGCAAGTGTTTGACCACTGAATCAAATCTACAGCTCCATAAATGGTGCTTTGAATTTTGAACACGGATTTTTTTCCCCTGGGCTAGCAAGTATGCCGTTTGACTTTCATTTGTCATTCTGGGTGGGAACAAGAGAGCATGGTGCCCGGTGAACCACACTGTCATGAAAGGAAGCAACTGTTCCCTATGATTTTCCAAAACATCACGTATGATATTTAACACTTTCTCATAAAATAGATTTTATGGTAGGTAATTGACCTGTGGCTCAATGTGAGTGTTCTGAACACAGTTACGGTTGGCAAGGCTACTATGATGATTGATGTGTTAGATATACAAAATATAGTTATGAAGTGATATTTTCAACTTTAAAAGGGTTTGTAATTACATGATCCCACTTACTGTACAAGGTTTGCCCATATTGTGGAAGAGAATCCCCGTCATTTAAAATCGACAGACAATGGATGCTAATCACATCAATAAAAATACTTGCCTTCAGCATCTCAGACTTATGTTTGGCCAAGCAACTGAATTCCAGAACCTAGCTACCTAACACACTGAATTTAGCCAGTTGAGATTTTTAGCTCTCAGGCTGCAGTCCTGGTCTGCTCCACTCTTAAAATGATCTCTCCTAGACATTTTGGACTGATTTGGTTTTGATTTCTGGCTTCCTCTGGCTTACTGTAGGCCCATGTTTTTTCCTGACAAGTCTTGCACTATATCTCACCTTGCATCTAGTCTATCACAGTTCATCTGTTTATTCTCTGTTATGGATGTCAAGCAGATAAAAAGCTTCATTTGAAGTGATCATAGAAAATATCTTCTGAGGGACTTGGCATTTTAAGTGAGTGGCATCCCTGCTCTTCTTTTTTATTAATTATACATTATCCAGCAGAACTTTAATATTACCATCTTGTGAAATTTGTCAAAGGAAAGAGAGAGAGAGATAACCCATAATCATACTACCTAAAATAACCACTGTTAACATTTTAGTGTATTTTACTTCTTTCCCTATGTGTGTAATTTTGCAAAATTGTAATCATACCCAGTATAAAATTTTTTATGTTTTTCCACTTAAATATTATACTGCAAGTATTTTTAATGTCACTACCAAGTCTTCATCACTTCACCTTTGATAGCTGCACAATAGTTCACCAAATCAAAGAGTTTGGTTTACTTATCTATCTTATTATCTTCGAACACATTTTCCTCCCATCTTTGTGGCTGTAGTATTCTTTTATACATCCTGACCTCTCACATGGAGTTAAAATTACTTGGCCAAAGAAGAAGAATTTTCATTTGGGTCAGTTTATTCTACTGCTTACATAAAGGAGTTGAGCTTCCCTGGGCTAGGGAGGAGAAAGGAGTAAAAAGGGTTCAGAAAAACACAGTCTACTTCCAAGCAAGATGCCTGTAGCAGTCTTCCCAAAAAGCACCTGGTCCTTTATCTCCTCTCTTACAAGCTACTCTGTTTCTTTCAGACGGAACAGCTGATGACCCCAAGCAAGGTGCCTGTACCAGCCTTCCCTGGAAGCACCTGGTCCTTTACTTCCTCTGTTACAAGCTACTCTGTTTCTTTCAGACGGAACAGCTGATAACCCTGTGGGTCCTGTTTGTCTTCACCATTGTGGGAAACTCTGTTGTGCTGTTCTCCACATGGAGAAGGAAAAGAAAGTCCAGAATGACCTTCTTTGTGACTCAGTTGGCCATCACGGGTAAGTGACTGTACCAGACAGAGACAAGAAAGCTATATCCAAATTCCTGCAGTGTCAGTAAGTCTGATAGTAATTTCTGTAAGGATACAAATGCTATGTTGGAACCATTTTCTCTAATGAGTTAGCACCTTTACATGTCCATGAGACTCCATTATGGAAACAATTTTTTATGTTAGCAACATGAAAATGATACTTCCAGTGTCACCACAAAGATCTGTAGGGTTTCATCCTTCCTATACACAATAGCCTCCCTAATACAGTATGGTCATTTGATCTTTTCATCCCATTTTAAAAGCACAGGAAACACATCCTTCCTAGAAAACCAACCACAGTGATCTATATTTACTGATAAAATGTGACATTTCCAGACCTTTGCAGATTAAAGTCTATGGACATTGCTTTCAAAATACAGGTGATGTGAAACACCTCTTCTGGAAGTAGCATGAAAATACGTTGATAGCCAGGATTTGAAAGATCAAATATGGGTGTTGGGAACGTCCAGCTCAAGAAGGGTGAAGACAGCACATCTGGAAGGTGAAGGGAGAACTATACCAAGGAAGGAATTGCACTCTGGAAGGAAGGTCCCGGGCAGAGGGCACAGCGGTAGAGAATCTGTTTAAATGGAAGAAGAAGGAGTGGTGAAGGAAGAACATTGATCCACAGGCCAGAGAGAGAAGGGCAAGTGAGGTTCACAGCAAGACCATGCACAACCCGGTGTGGAGCCCAAGGGTATGCTAGCAAGAGGGATACTGGAGGAGTTTTATTGGGGTTAGATTATAGGAAAAGTGTAAAAGAAAGAAGTGTTGTATGTGCTAACAGGAACGATGGTAAATCTCCACAGGGACTGCTAGCAAGTCTCAATGGGTGCTGTTTACTGCTTCAGCTGCAATATGACTACGGGTTTCTTGGGAATTTAGGTTTGAGTCACAGTATGAGAAATAAAATACTGTCATCTTTCTCTTAAAGAAAATTGGTGCACATTTTATTTATTTAACTATATTTCAATTAATTTTTAAGAAATTTAGGCAATGCATTTTAATTATATTCACTCCCTTCCTCCATTTACCCCAACACCTCCCTGCCTACCCAACTTTATATTCTATCTATCTATATATAGAGAGAGATTTAGGGAGATAATCATCTCCATCATCTCTATCTCTATCATCTCTATCTATCTCCATCCATCATCTTTATCTTCATCATCTCTAGCTCCATCATCTCTATCTCTATCATCCCTATCTCCATCACCTCTATCTCTATCATCTCCATTTCTAACTCTATCATTCCTTTCTCTATCTCTTTTTCTTTCTCAATCTCTTCTTAAACCCACTGATTCCAGTTTGTGGTAATCAACTGCTCTTAGGTGTGGCCCTAGAGTATGATCAACCTATCAGGGGTCACATAATTGAAGGAAACTATGACTCTGCCCCTGCCAACAGCTATCAAATCCTCAACTAGAGATGGGACTTTGTACTCACTTTCCATGCTCAGATTATTTTCCTGACCTGCATTTGTGCAGGTCTTGTGCATGCTATTACTGTGAGTTGATCTGTGCAAGTACTTTGCTTTGCCCAGAAGACACTTTGTTAAACTCATTCACTACCAATAGCTCTTAAAATTTTCTCCCCCACACCCTGACACATGCACACTTCTGAGAAGATCCCTGAACCTTGAGGTAGAGTTTTGGCTTAGTTAGGCTTTCTATTGTTGTGAAGAGACACCCTGACCATATAAACTCTAATAAAGGAAGATATTTAATTGGAATGGCTTGAATTTTCAGAGGTTCAGTCTATTTTCACCATCAAGGTAGGACATGGAGGCATGTAGGCAGACTTGGTAATGGGAAGAACCTGAAAGTCCTACATCTTGCCGGCAGTGGGCAGTGAACTGTCACACTGGGAGTAGCTTGAATGTGTATGACACCTCAAAGTCTGCCTCCACAATGACACACTTCTTACAATGAGACCACACCTACTCCATACCTACACCTTCTAATAATGCCACTCCGTATGAGTTTATGGGGGCTAGTTACATTCAAACTACAACATTCCACTCCCTAATTCCTATAAACTTGTTACAATATCATAATGCAAAACGTATTTAGTCCAACTTCAAGAATCCCCATAGTCTATTACAGTTTTAATAATGTTCAGAATTCTAAAGTTCAAAGTCTTTTCTGAGATTCACACATTCTCTTTCTGAACTGCAATCCCCTGTAAAATCAAAATAATAATAAAAAACAGATCACATACTTCTAATATATAATGGCACAAGATATACATTACCATTTTTAAATGTAGGGAAGGGAACATAGTGAGAAAATACTGGACCAAAGCAAGACCAAAACCAGCTGGGCAAACTCCAAAATCTACATATCCATGCCTGATGCCAAATTGCTCTCCATATCTCCAACTCTTTCACCTTTGTTGACTGCAACCACTTATTTCTCTTTGGCTGGTTCCACTTTCCGTGAGTAGCTTTCTTCACCAGCTATCCCCCAGCCCTGGCGTCCCCAACATCTTACGGTCTCCAAGGCAATCCAGGCTTCAACGTCACAGCTTCATGCAATAGGTCTCCATTCAGGGACACCCTGACATATGTCTGGCCTCTGCAGCTTTCCTTAGTTTCAGGGACAAATTCCATAGTCCCTTTTTTCTATCCTTAACTCCAGATCCACGTGACTAAAACTGTCAAGTTCTGTTGCTTACTAGGGCTAAGACTTAATCCCCCTTTATCAATCACATCTTCACTAACTTTCTGTTTTCAATGGTTAGAAAAGGCTTGCATCAAACTCCGCTATCTGCCAGCCTCTACCTTCCTGGGACAGACAGTCTCTTCTCTCTAGTCCCTTCTCAGGAACACCTAAGATTGTTCCTATTGTTCCTCCCTGAGTGATATGATCCCCCTTCCTCCCTCTAGAAGGGTGTATTTAATTCAATGGAAACCACTCACCTTGTGGCAGGCCTCTACTCTTGCCTGTGGAGGACTACTTTTATTATGTTGATTAATGTGAGAAATGGCATCCTATTTGAGAGAGGACCATCCTTTGGGCAGGAGATTATGGTCTGTGGAAAATGAGGAAAGGGAGCTGAGTACAACCATCCATCCCATCCATCTGTCCATTGTTCAATGCTTCTTAACCAGGGATGCAAAGTGAACATTTGCTTCAAGTTTCTGGGGCCTCCACTTTCTTTCCAGGAAACCTGGAACTGTACATTAAAGAAGCCATCTTCTCTACACGGTTTATTTAATTATAGCAATAGAAAAAGAAATGAAATCATCAACCCAAACCCCTCTTTGAATTCATTGTCTAACCCATTGTCTGGGTGCTTGAATTGTACTACTTGAGTTGTGAAAAACAACACCGCCATTAAAAAGATATGAGCAGTTAAAGGGCCCTCTAGTTGAGAAGGTGAGGGTTTGATGGAGGAATGTTCCTGAAGTCCCTCAGGCCAACAGAAGTCACACTGCTCACTCTCAGTGCTATCCAGTAAATGCTAAAATGTGACAGATCCCAAGATTGGGTGATGTGTTTCTCTGGCTGCAATGTTGTAATCCACACACTAAAAAAATTGTGTATTCCCTTATAGTATGAAAACTTAGAGGTAGAAAGATATCAACCTGAAATTTATTTTTTTCTTACAAATGACAAAGGAACAATTGAAATTCTATCATCTATTACCAAATAGGGAAGATACATGTCCTATTTTAATTCATAGTCTGATTAACATGGAGTTAATTTATCATGGTGTCATGAGAATCTTTTTATATATATTTTGAAGCTTCTAAAGGGTTACAGCAGAAATATTTCAAGAGAAGAAAAGATTTTTGAACACACGGAATATTCCAGAAGTCAAAGATTGAGGTTTAGGGTCCGAATGTGATATATTGTGGAAACCATTGGAAGGCCTGCACAAACCAGGAGCTGTGATCTCCATGTCATTGTCAGCCAAGGTGAGAAGACGTGAGTGAGGATGGAGGACACAGACATATGCAGGCACCATTGAGGAACCCACTCTTAGAGACGTTGGCTTCTCCCGTGTCCCTGAGGCTCCCCAAAGTTTCTCTAGTGCAGAGCCCCTATAAGTTTTGTCCCTAGCTGCCTGTCTCCCCTGCTCCTTCCAGGTTTCCTGTGAGCCCCGACTTCCATTCTCATAGACATCCCATCTTCATCAGATCATTAGTGCATGCAGGCCCTAACTGAGTGCACACCTTTCATTTCTTTTCTTTAAGATTACCTGTAGAAAAATGAACTTTTGTGCTTAAATGATAAGTGAACATTTGAAGAAACATAATGAGATCGTTGAAAAGCAAATACCTTAAAATTGTGTACTTTATACTCTCACAACTGTCAGCTGCCAGAGAATTTCTCAGTTCTATGTTGTTCCAACCCTGGGTCTTACCTTTACTTTTTTTTTTTTTTTT
>NC_022012.1:18307796-18343300 GCF_000317375.1 Microtus ochrogaster
AGGTTCTCCCTCCTTCTGCTCCTCACTGGGACCTTGAGAGCTCAGTCCAGTGCTCCAGTGTGGGTCTCTGTCTCTATCTCCATCCATCACCAGGTGAAGGTTCTATGGTGATATGCAAGATATTAGTTAGTATTGCTATAGGATAGGCTCATTACAGGTTCTCTATCCTCAGCTGCCCAAGGAACTAACTGGAGACATCGCCTTGGGCTCCTGGGAGCCACTCTAGGTTCAAGTCTCTTGCCCACCCTAAGGTGGCTCTCTTATCTAAGAATTGTGCTTACGTGCTCCCCTATCCAACCTTACTTTATCCCAATCATCCTTTTTCCCCAAGTTCCTTTACTTTTTAAAACATGTTCTTCTATTTCTAAATGTCTATTATCATATGTCAAAGAGTTCTACCTTTTCTTTGTATTTTACTTTTGTCTTCTTTTTTACTCTCCACAATACCATACCCTTTAGATTTCAAAGTCAATGGGTGCCTTTTATAGAGAGAAAGTGAGTTCCTGTCTAAGGAAATAACACCAGAGCCAGTTACAGTAAGGGGCTCACCAGCAAGCACAGGGATTCACATTTATGCTTAAAATTCTCATGGCCAAAATGAAGCCCTTCTGAATTATTTTAAATCGTGAGGTGCATGGTTCCAGCTATGAGCATATTATGTGGTCTTATGTCAAACAATTTAAACTTGTCAGTTTATACTTAATAGTATAACCAATAATAATTAGAACAACTTTTAAACTTTTTTACAAGGTAGCCATTAGTACTAAAGCAAGCTCAGACTTGAGGCCAAGCAATATATACTATAGAAATAATTTTTTAACCCAAAAGAGTTATAAAATGCAGTCCTTAATAAGTGCAAAAATACACAAATTTTTACATAGTGTGTGATATACACTTAATCTAAAGAAGGTTAGTTTAAAAAGGAGTTAAAAATATTAGAATTACTAGACCAGAAGATAGGCTATACCAACAGTTGTATTTTATACAGACTAAATAATCAAACCAAAATAACAAGTTCATCATGTATACTTTAAAAATTATCAGTTATAGTTTATTCATAAAAGATGCATCTCAATGTAATACACCAAAGGTTAAAATTTAAAGGAAAGAGAAAAGGATTGTGAATCAGTATTGGCTAGCTTTCCATTACTGTGACAAAGCAGACAATTATCTTATCAAAAGAAAATAAAACATTTGTTTTGGTTTATAATTTCATAGGCTTCAGTCCATTGTGACAGGGCTGTGTTTCCTTTGGGACTCTGATGAGACAGAAAATTATGGTGGGAAAATGTGAACAAAGACCCACACAGTTAACTCCCAGTGGCCAGAACAAAAAAAGTGATAGGAGGAAACAATACCAATCTCCCCTTCAGGGCAAACAACCAGTGGTCTAATGTCCTTCTACTAGGCTCTGACTCCTAAAGATTCTGTCACCTCAAAGGAGGACCACAGGTGAGGGATCAAACCTTTACTAGCATGTGGGCTTTGTAGGAACATTCACTGTCCAAGCTACAGAAAACAAGTAAAATGATTAAAAATAGATAATCTCCCTGAGGTAGAGATAGTGTTGTAATTAGGAGCAGCGGGGCTGTATCCCGCCACCCAGCCGCCCACACAGCTAGCTTTATACCCGAAATAATTACACGGAAACTGTATTCTTTTAAATACTGCCTGGCCCATAAGTTCCAGCATCTTATTGGCTAGCTCTTACATATCGATCTAACCCATTTCTAATATCCCTGTAACACCACAAGGTATCTTATCAGGGAAGATCTTAACCTACATCTGTGTCTGGTAGGAGAATCATGGCGACTCCTTGACTCAGCTTCTTTCTCCCAGCATTCTGTTCTGTTTACTCCGCCTACCTAATTTTATGTCCTATTAAAGGGCCAAGGCAGTCTCTTTATTTAACCAATGAAATTAACCCAAACAGAAGACTCTCCCCCATCAACAAAGCAGTGCCCACTAGGCTAATTCTCAGTGAAGCCATATCTCACAGAAGACCCCAGAACTGTATGTAGGTCTGCTGGTATACAACCCAGCCTGGCCCCAGATTCCAAACATAAGGTCTGCAGTACAACTCTGCACTCGAGGAGGCAGGTTTGCAGGAGACTGAGACCCTAAACCCTCGATATTCTAATTGTAACATGATATGTCCTGCTGGGTATTGTATTGACATGGGTTTGTTATTTGTTTCTCTTTCCCTGTTTCTTAATTTTGGAATCATAGTATCTACTGATGACTTCCTCTTTTTTATGTTTTGGAAATATGCTACCTATAGTGACTTCACAGTTTGCCGCTGTCAGGGGACCTGCTGCAGGAGGACCCACACCTTGTCTTACCCATTTAGATTAGACTCAGGTTTGGAGGGTGTTTTGAGTGAAATGAACATATTTCCCATGAGATAAGGATAGTCAGTTTTGAGAACTGAGAAGAATAATATTTTGGGGATGGATCCATGGTGTTAATCAATGCACAATGCCATCAATGTGGAACCTTCCAGAGGTGACTGCGCCACAATGGCTCCACCATCACAAATAGGTTAAGATATTACTATCATGCGGTAGAGTTTCTATTTTAAAAAAGCTAGTGTTTCTCCTCTCTCTCTCTCTCTCTCTCTCTCTCTCTCTCTCTCTCCCTCCCTCCCTCCCTCCCTCCCTCTATGTGTCTGTCTGTCTCTCTCCTCCCTACCTCTTTCATTCTCTGTCACTCACAATGATACAACAAAACCGCTGTGACCAGATGTTATCCCCTGATCTTTGACTTCCCAGCTTCTCGGCTATAAGGAAATAAGTCTCTTTTATAAGTTATCCAGTCTCAGGCATTTTGTGACAGTAGCATCAACAGACCAAGATAATAAACACAGAAAACCAACTGAAAGAAGACTCTGCAGCTACGTTAAATGTTTATATATTCACAGTCCTTCTTGTGCTCTTCTGAGATTCTTGAACCCTTATCTTTGTCTTGATAGTTGCTTTGGAGGAACAGAAAGGAAGCTAAGAGGGCTCCGAAGGCTAAGCCTAATCTATTGACCAACAATTTGGTTTACAAATTTGCAACTGTATTCCTCTTGAAACAATGCATCACATACACACTCAGAATTACTCTTGATGCAGTTTATTTGCAAAATATTTCACACCAAGGCAGAGCAGAGGTTTCAATCTCAGATGCCTTTAGGGGTGCAACAGAAGATGAACACAAGTGAGACAGGCACAGTGGAGGCCCAGCTGGGTGCAGCGAGCACCCTGCCTAAGGCATTCAGACCCAATTTTTCTCAAAGACCCTGCTGATCAAACAAAGTGCACACTGCACATGATGGCCATATTCGGCCTGAGGGTAATCTGCTAATAACCACAGATATAAAATTAAAATTAAGAGCTTGAATAGCTTGTGTTGTTATAAAAGTCTGGCACACCAAGCATAAATAGCATCTGCAGGCCACGAGGGTGAGGAGTGAGCTGTTCGGTTTAGGTTGTGCAGAATGGAGGACAGAGATGGAGGCATTTAATATTTTCAATGGTTTGCACAGACTTTATTTGAAAAGATTTAAAGATCTATTGTCCATATTAGCCTTGCCACAATAGGATCTCTCCAGGGTTTTTAATTGTAAGGTTTAAAAATAAACCTGAAACCCTCTGTGCTCAGTGACCCTAACAGTAGAACTAAAAATGTAAAGGAAAAATTCCTACCAACAACAGTGAAAGCCTTGGTGAGGATCACCCCATCATCTAGGTTAAAGAGAAAAAACCCAGATCAGCTCATATATACTGAGCACAGGGATTCTGGTTGGAACTCTGTGTATTGTGTTTCTTTACAAAACTCAAAGAGACTGGACCTGGAACAGAGGTTTCTGGTTTAAGCTCATCAGGGTGAGCTGTTCTTACTTAAAGGTCCTGATATTAGGATGTTCATGCAAAGAAGAAGCCAGCAAAGCACCACTATCATTTATAGGTGATTTCCTCCTGGCATCAAGGAGGATATTTTAATTTAAGGGGCTGTATTAGTTATTTTTCTGTTGCTCTGAGAAAACACCATGAGCAGAGCAACATACAGGAGAAAGAGTTTATCTGGGATCCTGGTTCCAGAGGGATAAGAGTCCATCGTGGCTGTAAGTGGCAGGTGCAATGGTAGAAGCAGGAAGCTGAAAAGCTTGCATTCTCAACTATGGCAAAAAAAAAATAAATAAATAAAAAACAGAGGGAAGTTGGGGGTGGTTGTTTGAATAGGAATGGCTCCCTAAGACACAAAGATTTGGATGCTTAGTCGCCAGGTGGATGGCACTATTAGGAGGTGCCACCTTGTTGGAACAGGCATACTTTTGTTGGAAGGATCATGTCACTGGGGTAGGTTTTTGGGTTTCAAGTGTTAAGCCAGGTCTCTCTCTCTCTCTCTCTCTCTCTCTCTCTCTCTCTCTCTCTCTCTCTCTCTCTCGCTCTGAATGTAGAACTATCAGCTCTTTCTCTAGCATTATATCTGACAGGATGCCACTATGCTTCCCACCATGATGAAAATGGACCAAAACTCTGATGTATAAGCTAGCCCCAATTAAATGTTGTGGTCATGTTGTCTCTTCACAATAACAGAAACCCTAACTCAGACAGAAGTTGGTTCCAGAAGTAGGATAATGTTGTGATAGACCAGACTGTGCTTTTGTTTGGAGAAATGTGGACTTTGGGATTTAGGATTAGGAAAGCAGTTGAATGATTTAAGCATGAATTAATGGGCTATATTAGGAGCATGGAGGAGTGGTGCTTAGGGTGATTTGATGGGGCCTGGCTCAAGAGGTTTCAGAAGAGAAGAACAATAGTATTTGGTCTAGAGACTATACTTTTGATACTGGCAAAGAATGTGGCTGATTTCTGCCTTTGTCCAAAACAATATGTCTGAAGCTAAATTGAAGAGTTATGGATTAATAGCTTTGGCACAGAGTTCCAGACATCCTAGTATTGATTGTAATACTTAGTTCTCTGTGGTCAGACATGCTTATGAAATCTGTAATGGGAAACAGCAAGCTAAGCAAAAAAACAAACAAAAAAATGTACATTTGAGGATAAATGGAGTACCAGGAAGTGTGATGGAGTTAAATCCAGTGCTCAAGGAGATAAAAAAATTTAAAGAAAAGCCTGATCCTAAATGGAATATAGGGAGAGGTGACCCCAGAACAAGACCCCACCCAGCTAAACTTCCAGTTTGTGAAAAGAAATTAAGAAAAGCTAGGGCAGGGTTTGATGGTACATGCCTTTAATCCCAGAGCTAGGGAGACAAAGGTAAGTGAGTCTCTGAGTTTGAGGTCAGCCTGGTCTACAGCTTGAGTTTCAGGCAGCCAAACTTAGGCAGTCTACAAAGCTGAAAACAGTTGGAGATCTGAAGAAAACTTGGACATCAGACATGGAGCTGCAGAGTTTGGAGTGTGCCCAGCTGGTTTTCAGTCTTGCTTTGGTCCAATGTTTCCTCACAGCTCCATTCACTCCCTTTCGGACTGACAATGCATCACCTGTGCCATTGTATGTCGGAAACATGTGATCTGTTTTTTTATTTTGATTTTACTGGAGGTTGCGGTTAAGAAAGTGCCTTGAATTTCCAATGAGAACTTGAACTTTGGACTTTTAAACAGAGTTGAGACTGTAAGAGAACATGAGCAGTTTTGAAATTTTACAGAATGCATTTTTATATTATAATATAGATATAAAACTATAGGTTCTATAGATTGGAATGTGGTGGTTTGAATAAAAATGACCACCCCCCCTCCGAGACTCATAGATTTGAATGCTTGGTCTCCAGGAAGTGACACTGTCAGTGCCACCTTGTTGGAGTAGGTCTTACTTTGTTGAAGGAAGTGTGTCACTGGAGATGGGCTTGAGGTTTCAGATGCTCAAGCCAGGACAAGCACATCTCTCTTCCTGCTGCCAATGGATTAAGATCTAGGATTCTCAGCTCTTTCTTCAGCACCAGGTCTGACTGCATGCTGCCATGCTTTCTGCCATGATGACAGTGGACTAAACTTCTTAACTGTAAGATAGCTCCAATTAAATGTTTTCTCTTATAAGAGTTGCCATGCTTACGGTGTCTCTTCACCTCAATAGAAATCTTCACTGAGTGTTTCTTATTAGAAACCTTATAAAGACTCAAATCTTGCCCCCAGTGATACACTTCCTGCAGGAAGCCTCGACCTCCTCAAAGTTCCATAACCTCCCCCAAAAGACCTGCATCTGGAGACAAACAGCTCAAGTGCCTGATCTTATGGAAGGCATTTCTCATTCTAACCACCACTGACACTGCTTCTCTGCTACTAAGTAAAACAGCCCATCACCGAGGGAAGTCAGGGCAGGAACTCAAGCATGATCTTGGTGCAGAAACTATGAGAAATGTTTCTGCTAGCGTGTTTGCTCCTGTGCTGACTTTGTTAAATGCCCCAGGGTCATCTACCCAGGGACTGTGGGATGGACTCTCCTGCCTCTATTAATAATCAAAATTCTTTCATCCCAATATATGCCCACAGGCCAATCTAGGCAATTCCTCAATCAAGGCTTTCTTCTGAGAGGACAGGTTCACACTGAGTTGACAATAAGTACAGTAGGGCCTGCCATAGCAAAAGCACTATAGTCTAGTTTAAATAAGGATTTAAATAATGTAAGTTTGCTACTTGTAGATGTCATGGCAGCTGGGAACCCAACACGAAGGTCAGGTTTTGATCAGGGCTCTCCTCCAGACTTGCAGATGGCTATTCCTTGTGTCCTCGCATGACCTGTTCTCAATATGAGTGAATATACAGAGAGAAGGGATCACTGTCCTCTTCTGTGGCTTTTCTTGAAGGACCTACCCATGTCACACTGCTTAACCTTTATTATTTCTGTAAAGATGCTATCCTCAATATACCAGCATTGGGAGGTAGGGCTTCAACATAATAGTTTGTAGGTGGTTTTATATATGCTAATTCCGTCACGAATGGAAAAAGCCAAGTGAATCAGAGAATTACAAATGGCTCAGATATAATGGAATACAGTTTGAGAGACCGGAGATCCTAAGAGACAGGTCCTATAGCAAGAAGTAAGCAAACCTTGCCTGTACTCTGAGCATATGTGTTCTGCTGACTCCAATCAGGGGGTTGTTAAAAACCATCCAAGCGCAGGAAATGGGGAAGTTAAGTATCTTATAACCAGGTGTTACTGATAGCATAAAGCCATGTTGAGTAGGTGACTAACTTTGTTGTGCAGTCTTGGGCTGTGGAGGGCAAGGCTAAACAGTGAAGTGGGAGCCGTGGAAAGCCAGGAAAAGTGCAGCCCCCATGAAACCGTCAGGTGGGTTTAGTGAGGACAGCCAAAGAGTAGAACTTAAAATGAAGGCTGTGTGAGGGAGCAGGATTTCCAGATGAGTACTGGCAGGGCTGGGATGCAGCAATGCTGTGGACTGGATGCTGAGACAGTGTGGCAGGACATGGCAAGAGCAAGCAAGGACAGAGCCGTGAAAGTTATACCTGTGAAGTGCTATTGTGGATAAGGGTCTAAGGGTCTATTGTCTGTCTCACATCCTTTATGCATAGTGTCTGCTTTAATCCTCATAGTAGTTCTGTGGCCTACCATTGACCTAATCCATTTTTAATGTTTAAATTGAAATACTGCATCGCTTTCCCCCTCTCTTTTCTCTCTCCAATCCCTCCCAGCTACCCTCTTATGCAGTCCCCTCTTTCAAGTTGATAACCTTGTTTCCTTTAGTTATTATTGTTATGCATGTGTGGCTCTCTCTCTCTCTCTCTCTCTCTCTCTCTCTCTCTCTCTCTCTGGACATATGTAACCTTACTGACTCCATTTTTTATTGGTGGTGTCTATATGGTTCAAGGCTGACCACTCTGCTTGGCAGACTGCGGGGACTCAACCTGGAAAGGCTAATTTGGCTTTACTTAGGAGCCATTAGTTACCGGCAGTTCTTAGTCTAGGCGTGGGACCTCATAAATTTCCCCCTTCTGCATTAACAAGTCCATTGATACTGTCATTATTCCAGTCTTCTTTCTAAGAGAGGATTCCCAACAGACTTCCTAGAATTCTGGCACTTAACAATCCTTCTGCCCCATGTTCCATGATGTTCCCTGAACCGTAGATGCCAGAGTTGTGATGTAGATGAATCACTGAGGCTGGGCTCTTCATAATCTGTTAGTGTTTGTATTGTGTTTAGCGTGATTTTCCATGTTGGTCTCCATTGGCCATAAAGAAATGCTTCTTTGATAAGAGGTGATCGTTATGCTTACCTGTGGAGAGAAGGATGGGGTTTAGCATGTAGTAAGGGATTGCACTGGTCTATCAAAGTGGCAGTAGTAGATTCCTTCCTAAGACCATGACCTCACTAGCCCCAGAAAAATGGTTAGTTTTCCAGCACTAGGCCTAGTTTCTCTCCTATTGGATGGATCTTAACATCAATTATATAGCTTTTAATTGCCACTGATGTGTGAGTGCCACTTATTGCACTTTTATGTCTATCTTACCAAGCTGGAAATTTCTGTGGTTCATAGGTAGGTAGGACTGTTTAATTGATTGCCTTCCTTGGTACCTTGCACAGTATTTTCTGGATCCATAGAAGCCAGACTCCTGGAAATCAACTTCAAGGTCAGAATAAGATGGAATCATTGAGTCCTGTGTTCTAATTGTGTGGTCTCTTCAGCAATAGGAGTGAGGCCGCCCTCAACCTCTGAAAGGCAACCAAGAATTGCATGAGTGGTTTATATTCTTTGGGGAGTTACTTGGACTACCCTGACATGCACTTTAAAGGGGATTTCTCAAGCCTGGGACTAGAGACTTTGTTGGTCTATGGTTCTTGTAGGGACCATTGTCAGCACTGGTGGCTTAACATTTCTCCACATATATTTCTTTATAAAATAATATGATTACTGAAGGTTTTATTAAACACATTTGGTGTCAACTGTTCCTCATCCAGTCTTCTCGTATATTTATAGTGAGGGAAGTTAATATGCGAGGAGGGCTTGCCCTAGGTCATACACTGAGAGGGAGACATGAAATTCAAACTCGGGTGCTCCTTTTTCTCATTCTGAGCTCTCAATCACTCTACACTGCACCTTCCCAGCATGCAGAGGTGTGGATGGGTGATCCATGGTGCATGAACTACTGTAGAACAATGGAAGTGGATGTTGCAAAATTGAGAGGCTGGTGCCAACATATTTAACAAATGAGTGGGTTTAGGCAAGATAGAAAGAACATAAGAGTAACTAGGGGCAGAGGGATGTAAGAGCTAAGTATAGAAATCTCAAAATTTGAAAGTACGATGACTCAGCTAAAATATATATATAGCTGAGCAGCTGGCTGGATTTCAAGCCTGCACAGGGAATGTCAGGGGGGCCTGGCAGGAGGAGGGGGTACTGCTCATGGAGGACACCAGTACCTCCCAAGCCTGCTCTTACTGACTGAAATCTGTGTCACTGGAAACATGTCTACTGCATATCTGCAGTAAACATGCATGCCATGTTTTCGTTTGTCATCTCCTAGATGGAAGAACTTTCTTGGAGTCAGTCGATAGGAGGAGAAGTGTGGAAGGAGTGTGGATAGTTGGAGTACAAATGTCCATCTGTCTCGCTCCATCAGATTCCCAAGTCTCCATCGTCTAACCAGAGTTCCGTTATCTCCTGTGCCTATGAATTACCCATCCCATTAGAGAGGGAAATTGTCTAAATAGTCAAGACTCAGGATTGGGAAGAATACTGCTTCGGGTTCAGTCTGATTTACCATGCACCATATGCCCTAAAAAAGGGGTGGGGAAGTGCCAATGCCACAGAAGACAGGTGGAAATTTCTTACATAGCACATGCTGGATGACTTCAGGACACACCACTTTCAAATGCCTAACCTGGTTATATTGATTAGTTTGAAATGAAGGCAGTTGAAACCAGAAAACACTGGAGAGACTTTCCTACATACCTCTTACCTACCTAAGGACAGATCCTCCACAAAGAACCCAATGGGCGTAAATCCTTCCCTGAGGAATTTTATTACTTCAAGGAGATGGACTCTTATCCCAAGAGCAACCCAGAAGGTGCTGCACCATTCCCTGGTGATCTGTCATATCTGCATCTAGTCTGATAGTGGCTCATTGATCGTCTTTAAAATCCTCGCTGCCTTTTAAAGTAATTAGGTATGTACCCCAGCCCTCTATGTGTATCTAACATTAAAAATAAGTAAATTTGTCTACCTTTCTGTTATTTCTTATTTCATAAACTTAGTTATTGGATTCAGAAGGGAGCCTCCTTTTCCCCTAACATTATCAATTCAGATGGCATCACCAGTGACAGCATATTTGGGAACCTATTTTCAGAGGCATTATTAGTGGCTCTTCTGAGGGAGGACATAGGTGGAGGCAGTCATGTGGGGTAAGGCCAGTTAGCATTTTTCGTCACTGCTCTGTCACTACTGACATCTACAGAACAGCCTCCTACTCACAGCCCAGTAGCTTCTGTGAAGAACATCCTCATTTCCATTTTGCCTTTTATTCATTTAGCTGGCAAATCAATTGGAGTTAGATTCAGCCGCACATACATAAAATGTAGATAATGGAGGCTTAAATTTATATGACTTAATTTTCTTCTCAGATAAAGAAGTTCAGACCTAGGTAATCCAGGGCCCATAGTGTGTTTTATTATCACCGGGGACCCAGATATCTTTACATACTTAGTCCTCAAGGTTAGTTCATGGTATGAATGGCCATTAGCTTAAGACAGCTGTTAGAATTCCTATCCTCATGCTCAAATTAAGTCAACAGAAGACAAAAGGAAGAGCAGACGGGTTCATTCAGAGGGATCTCTGCCCCCTTTACCTAGAACCCCACCTATTGACTCTTCCTTGAGCTTCACTTACCATTTCCAACTGTGGGAAAGACTAGATGATACTGTTATTTATTTCACTTTTAATGTAAGCTGGTTGGCCAGAAGAGTTTTTTCCCCTTTAAGAATGAGAAAGAAACAGAGGTGTCTGTTGGGGGTGGGGGAGTCTGTTGTGACTCTGGTCACAGCTCATGTTCTGTACTTCTGCTTCAAGAACTAAGGCATTCAGGAAATAAGTGTCTGTCTGCTCACTCCTTCCCCTTTGCCGAGGCTGCTCTCGGTGTGCCATTGTGCAGGAAAAACTTGCCTTTACTCTTACACAGCAGTGAGCACAGAAAGTATATGTGGTTCCAAAAGGCATGATGAATTATCTCCAATGAAAGCAAGCCGTTGCTTTCCAGGAGACTTCAGTGGGTCTCCTCTAACCTAATGTAAATGTGAGTACCTGGAGAGCAGATCCCAGGCTGAAGACTGTTCCCTTCATCTTCAGATTCCTATTGAAATCTGTGTGTTTCACTCGAGATTCTGGGGGAAGATTTACACTCCCAACTTCCTAGATTCCATTATCTTGCAATAGCAGTTCAAAGAATACAGGGAAATATATGGTCATTGGATTATTCCAAAGGAAAGTTAAAGAGATGCAAATGAATGGCTAAATGAAAATATAAAGTGTAGGAGGAAGAAGTAGGGCTTCTGTGCCTTCCCCAGAAGGCCACCCAAAGAATCCCATAGACACAGGTGTCAGGAAGCTCCCCAACACCTATCTGTATGTGGTTTTGAAAAGGCATGGTTGATTGAATCACTGGACATTGCTTATCAGTTAATCCTCAGCTATTGGTCTCTTTCTGATTCTGAAGGATGGGATGGACAGCCCTAGTCTTCACTAAACCTGCCTTGGTCTTTCTAGGGGGCAATCCTTCTTTGAAACTGGGGCTGCCCTCCATCACTGTATTCATCCATATTCCAAAAGATGTTTATCTCTCCAAACTTTGAAAGAACTTTGGGAGTCATACTCCAGGAATCTAGACTAGAATTCAAATGTATTTCACATTATCACAACCATGTTGTGCCCTTCTGATCTCTGATTCTATCAGGTTCACTTGACATACTCTCTATACGGTATACTGTCCAGTAAAGGTGTGTACCATTGCACAGAACAGTTCCTGTATTGCCAACTACATATTGTTTCATCGCAACTGGAGGCTATCAGTAATTATTTAGTGAACATCCTTCTGATGAAATCTTGGTGGATATTCATTCATTGTAGCATATTTAGAGATGATTTATGGAAGAGTACTTATTACACCAAAGAAAGACACTCATCTGGCTTTCAAACTTGCAAATGGCCTTCTAGGCCACCTAGGTCAAAAGGAATCTGCTTGGAATCTTGGCTTGAGGCTTAAACTTGAACTTTCAGGGAAACAGCTGCTATTTTGGCACATCCTGCAGTGTTAGCACAGCCATTCTAACCATTTTCTGGATGCATTTAATGACTGTTTTTATTTTATGAGCTAAAGTGCCAATTAAAATTTATTAGTCATTTATCATCTTCAAGAATTACTTGTCTGCTTTATTCAAATGCAGTAAGGAGGGGGACTGATGAGAGGCACACGCATTGAGTCTGCAACAAAGGAAAGAGGGAGAAGGCGTTTTTGGCATACACTCAAATCATCTCCTTCTTCTGGGAGGGCCAGACCTTCAAACCACAAAAGGAAATTAGCCCAAGAGCAATTTACTAACAGACCTAGGAACTCTTCTGCATTGTTACTCTGCCAAAGTAGAAGGCAGAGGAAGGGAGGCATTTCCAGGGAGCACTAAGGGCAAGGGGTGGAAGTGCTGCAGCTCCCCTGGGGGACATCATGAATTTGAATGCCATTGTTAATTAAGTGTTAATTCGTTTATGGATGACCAACACTTTTACCATTAACAGTTAACACTTAAAATAGTGGAAACTGAGCTTTTCTCCAACCTATACTTTTGAAAGGAAATGCTATTGTTTTAGTTTTCTACGTTTTCTCCTCCACACAATAATCAGTTCATAGTTTTAATCATTTGCTTTCTCTTCATAAGAAATCTACTTAATGGTTTGTAATCAAAAACTACCATCCTTTGAATGGATTGAAAGTATTTTGATTGGGCTAATGAGATGACTCAGAAGGTAAATATGTCTGTCGGTCAAGCCTGAAAACCTGAAATTGGTAACTGGGCACCACATAGGGGAAGAAGGAAACTGATCCCTGTAAGTTGCTCCTTGCCTACACACACACTAAACTATACATTTGAAAAAATGGAACACAGTTTAAACTTAGACTATAAAGTTCTATTTTGAAACCCATTTTATTCATTGGCAACTGTATAATGCATATAATGTATTTTAACAATATCTGATACCCATACCGTTTCTTATCCTCTCTCTTGTCTGCCCTGGAACAATTTCTCACTCCAACATATTCCTTCCCTATTGTCTTTCACAATTCTTCATTATTTTATTTTATGCATGTGAGTGTTTGCTGCATGTTTGTCTGCTTACAATGTGAGTACTGAGTGTGCTACAGCTCAGATGGACAGGTATCCTGGCAGTCAGGGGCCAAGGGATGCCACAAAGACACACCACACAACAAACCTCACACACGAGATTTATTGGAAAGGAAAAACTCCAGGCAGGTGGCTGCCTCTGCATGGGCATAAAACAACAGAAGACAGAATGTTTATATGGCTTTTCCAGCGGGTGGCATGGGATGGAGGTTTCCAGGGTGACACTAGCTATCTAGGATAGGGACTGATGGGATTTCAGGTCCAGAGCTTCAGCTCTTTACTCTGTAGGGTGGGGTCAGGGCCCAACTGTTAGGGTAGTTAGAGTGTTCTGTAGCTAGAACCTGGCAGATGGAGAGCCTCAGGAGGGGCCTGACCAAGTGTGTACCTCAGAGGCCTTACAGCTGGCACCTTCAGAAGCCTGAAAAGGGTGTTGGATCCCTGGAATTAGAGTTGGAGACAGTCGTGAGCTGCTGTGCTGCTTCAGGAATTGAACAGAGGGTCTCTGGAAGAGCAGCCAGTGCTCTTAAGCACTGGGCAATCTCCAACCCCCACACACGTTTTAGTAACCCACCAAGTTATTGGGATAATAGCTAATTTACCGGTGCCTACACCCTGGAAGAAAAGTTTTTCTCCTGAATCCAGGATCCATTAACTGTTAATATCTGCTCAGCAATGGGTGGACCCTCATGAGCTCCTCCCCCGCCCATGTTGGGATTTTGGTGGGTGTGGCCTTGTGCAACCCTTGTACAGGTGCCACACTTCTGATACCCAGGTGAAGAGAGCTATTCTCAACTTAGTAATAGAAGGGGTCAGGTACAAAACCCAGGGTCACTGGAGAGAGTACTCAAACAGGTACATCTTCTAGTGGTACTTTGCTTGAATAGAATTGCTCGCAGATATCAAGGAAAGGTTGAAATCAAGTCTCAAAGTTAATCTATAATTTTCCACGGTAATGATCGCTGCAAGCACAAACTGGCATCAGGAGAAGAGTTCAAATGACCCCCCCCCCCCAAAAAAAAGCTAGGCTGTGGTGGTGCATGCCTTTAATCCCAGCACTCGAGAGGCAGGGGCAGGCAGATCTCTGTAAGTTCGAGGCCAGCCTGGTCTTCAGAACGAGTGCCAGGACAGGCTCCAAAGGTACAGAGAAACCCTGTCTCGAAAAACCAAAAAAAAAAAAAAAAAGAGTCTCAATGATTTCCTACGTGGACAATACCATGCTGCTCTCTCATCTACAGTCCTGAGTAAGGGACTGTTTAGAAACTGCTATGGGCCACAGCAGGCAAGCTCTTCTGTATGTATGGCACAGGTGTTCCCTGCACGGTGCAGTAGCAGGAAATGACTGGTGTCTAGAGAGAGCCACTTCAGATTTGCTGTGTAATGGATTCTGGGACCCTTTTCATGTTGACAGAAGTGGATAGGTCTCTTTGTGAGTCTTTGTGGAGACAGGGATAAGCTGGGGCTATGGCTGAACAGGGTTTAAGATAAGTCCACTGCAGAGAAGGAAGTCAGCAGCAGACAGCCCTGCTTGTCAGTGCAGTGGGGTACCCGACTGTTCTGATCCCTTGATAGATGTTCAGGCAGCAGACTCAAGATTCAGTGATGCTACAGACAAGTCTATTGGAGAATACAGCAGATGCTAGGTCTAAACCCACGAGCACCGTCCTTGGGTCTCCATGTGAATGTGGCTCTGAGCTCTTAAAATGGCCCTCCTAGGTCATGTGGGATCCATCATCTGCACTCTAGCTGAAAAAGACTTGCGTTGATCAGCAAAGCGCAAGTGGCTGACCCAACTCTGCCATCTTGTAACATCACTTCGACTTCTCTTGTTTCTTTAGCATTTTAAACGTTGCCTTGCCTGTGGCAAGTTTCAGAATATTGTTTTTTATATTTCCTAGTGTCTTTTTTATTGTCAGCTCATTGGTAATTCCCTTCTCACAACTTGTTTAATGTCTTATTATCCTGTCAGTTACTGCCATTCTATAATGCCAGAGTACTCCCCACATAGAATGCAAAACAGACGTTGCTTAAAATTTAAATATGTTTCCTGAACTGAAGTTTTTTTGGAACGCAATTTTTTTGTCTAACAAGTCTATGCTCTTTTCTACATATTTAATGCTATCATATAATGTTCCAGCAAATGTCTAATTGGCTAATATCTGAATATATGTGTAAACCTTTTATTGAGACGCTCCTTGGAGTGCTTGCACAGTACACTGACTTTACTTGGGGAGAGGTGGCTATGTTCATGATGAAAACCAATTTTCCTCAAGCAAAAAAAAAAATTACCATCCTCCTATTCTGGGAATCATTTAACCAAAGGGAATGAATTCTTCTCCCAATAAAACATTTTTTTCTTTAGGAATATTTCACCACTCTTCGTTTCCTGGGTCTGTTTTAGTATTTTCACACTGTGTGGCTCCTAAGAGGCTCATAAGCTTTTGTCTTCTCCTCTCTAAAATGAAGATGCTGTCTCCACCATCTTCAGAAGGCCGAAAGCCATGTAGCTAGTCTAAGAAACTTGTGCTTCTGAACTTCAAAGTTTGAGTTGTAAAAGTTGGAGTGAACATTTGCATTTTGAGAAGTCTGCTAAAGTAACAACTTTCTGCTGCAATGAGTGGAGGCCACCTCCATGAAATAATTTTGCATGCGATAATAGAAACACACTATTTCTGGCCCAAGTAGAGGGAATAGGCTGATTTAATACCTACTTCTGTCTTTCTGATGTTCTGTTGCTTCAATCCATTTTCCAAGTTACCCTGTAATTCCACAGCTCACCCATCCCTTCCTTCCTGCGTGGGGTCATTTAATAAGTGTCACTAAGCCACAACTATGGTGAGTGTTCAAGGAGCTGAGGGGCCATGCCTCAAGCTGTTCTAGCTCAAAGAACAAAACAGATGGTTGTATTTTCCTCATAGAAAGTTCTGTGGCAGAACGAGCCTTGAGCTGGGTTTGCTGTGGTGATTCAGTTGTGTAAGGAGGCAGAGAGGATCCTCATCCTGAGCTCTGCTCAGCTTCCTGGCAGAAGATGCCATATTAGTTTGCTGGAGGCCCTATAACAAGATGGATAGACTGGATGGTTTAAGAAGCTGAAGTTTTTCTTACAGTCCTGGAGGATGGAAGTTCAAAACGGAGTTGTTGCTAAAGCCAAGTTCACTTGAGGCCTTCCTGTGTCACAGTGTTGCCCTCTCCTCTCTGAGTCCCGTTGGTATGTCTTATCCACTCTTCATACACAGACACCTATGTTGTTCCATTTGAGCTGACCTCCTATGGCTTCCTGCACTTTAATTACCTCTTTAATTATCCACAGTCCAGTCATATTTGGAGGTCATATGAGGACTTCAACATACGAATTTTGTAAGGACACAGTTCAGTCCCTAACAGGTTCCTATTAATAACTTCTGGTCAACTGTTGTCCATATGCACAGAAAATGCATTTGGGTTCCAGAAGCTTTCTCAGAATAAGAAGGAGCCCTACCCAGCACTGTTTGCCAAATGTTGCACATGCTTCACCGATCTCACTTGAGTTCCATGTTCATACTTACGCCAATAAAAGTAAATAAAGCATGAAGTTACATGGAGGCTGCACAGAAAGACCACTCTCCTAGATCCAATGTTCTCCATAACACCTGGAATTTGCAGACATGTTTTTAAATCAGAAACCTGAGTGTTTAATGAAGTTGACAGGGAAAAGCTAGGGAAGACCTCTGGACGTGTTCTGAGTGCAAAGAGGAAAAGTGTAGAGCTGCTACCATTCAGCACCTGGTGCTCAGCAAAAGGGAAACTGCAGTTGTCCATGGGTCTCAGTTCTGGGGACTCTGGACACTCAGGGCCTGGATTCAAGAACCAAAGAGAAAAACTTCCGAGAGCTGGAAGTCTCTTGAATATCATGTTTTTGAATATTAATTAATGTATCTGCACAAGTCTCTGCTCGTCATTATGTGCGTCTCATGTGCATAGCACCATCAGAGGGCAGAACAGAGCCTCAAGTTCCCTGGAAGAGGATTTATACGTGGTTGTGATCCCTCACTACAGGTCCTGGGAACCAAACCCAGGTCTCCCGAAAGAGCTCAAGTACATTGAACCTCTGAGCCATCTCTTCAACTGCCATCTCTTGAGGATCTTCAAAGCTTAAAACATCCAGGCACTGTCTAAAAAGATCCACATACATCAAGTTTTACATTTATTCTATTCCATTCAACTCAGGGCAAGGAACAGAGATCAAGTAAACTGGGACTGCGTTTTACTCATCAATGTTTCTGTAAGCTGGTGAGTGGTGGACATTAACCTGGATATTCACACAGTTACTACTTCTGTCCTATACTGACCTTGTGAGGTGATGCTCCCAGGTTCAGATGAGGTTAGTGAGACAGAAAGAACAAACAGACTGCCAAGAACTCTCAGCTGGTCTGCAACTTTGGCACCCATCATCTTGTGTCTCCCTGCTAAAGGGCACAGAGAATGAGGGGTTCAGATGGTTGCTTTCCCCCGAAGAGACTCCGGCATGACCGAGCATATGTTGGGGGACACTGGTGAGAGTCTGGGGGTCTCCCTTCAACTCTGCAAGTTCTTAAAGTCACACAGCTGGAAGGCTCAGGAGAATAACTTAAAATGTAGATGCAATTTCATGCTCTGCAGTTGTGCCGTTGGCTTAGCAACTAGTGATTCCATCCCAGTGAATACTGCTAAGCACTTGTAGCATAGAGAATCATTGTCTATTCTTAGCTTTTAAGAATAGGCATTTTATAAATGCCAGTGACATTTAAATCAACTGTCCTTGACTTACTGTCACTGATGGTGTGGGTGTGCGGCTGGCCACAGGTGTACAGACAGGTAGGACATGATTGATGATCAGACTTTCCACACCAGACTCACTGGAGCCTCCTTAAGCCCTTAGATTTTTCCAAAATTTGGTCATTGTTTCAAAAGATAATGGATCAACAGGTATATTTACGATGTGTTCATGTAATATACATTTAAGCCAAACAAATTAATAATAATACTACAGAGTAATATACCTAACTCCTTGTCTAACATATCCAAAAGTTCTTTTCTGGAAAAATTACTATATTGACTACTGGTCTAAACACACTTACACACATACACAAAAACTCCGTTCTCTTCTTCAGACACAGATTTCCCCAACTTAACTGGAACCAACACCTCTCTGTGTGATTTCTGGGAATAAACAGAAAGCATAGATATGTTGGCATATATAACTTTGATCCAAGTCATGCCAATTTTTTCTCAGATGATTTCTATATTACAGGTCTTCCTGTTTCTATATTGTCTTAAAGTCTGTTCCAGGAGTAGAAAACTCCGATCCATGAGCCAATCAAACCATAAGCTTGTTTTTATGAATGAAGTTTTGCTGGAACACAATCAGCCTCATTTATATATGTGTTGTCTATAGCTGTTTTGTATTAACCTGGCAGAGTTCAATAGATGTGACATAGTATTTTAATTGGGGTCTGGAATGTCCCCTACAGGTTCACATATTGAACATTTGATGGTGATAAAGGGTTTAGAAATATTGTAAAACCTTTGTTGTAGGAGGCACAGCTGTTAGAGGTGAATCAAGCCTAGACCTTTAAGGGTTGTAAAACAGCTGCGCCCTTCACCTGAACACAGCAATCCTTCAGTATGTGAATAAGCCAAGCCACAGACTTCTGTTGCCAATGACTGATCTGACCTTACTCCCACTGCTGTGCCTACAGCATTATGGTGAAGTGATGTACTCCAATTCAGAATCAAAATAAAACCATGGTTCCCGCAAGCTATTTCTATAAGATGTTTTGTCTCAGAGATGAGAAAAGTAACAGAAAATTGGTGCTGAAAAGTTCTTTAGTGCAAAAAAAAAAAAAAAAAAAAAAAAGCTGTAGCTCATGGGTCTTTGGGACTTGTTTATAAGAGGAATGTGAAATATTTGGAGCTGCTGGCTTGAGAAGCCCTGAAATGATGTAAGCCGAGTTTTATGGGTCATTCTGATGGATGTTCAGAGAAGCAGAATGCAGATACAAATGCGAACAGTAAAAGCTGTGCTCACCCGGTACCAGAAGGGAATGAGACTATTGGGAATCCATCTACAAGCCATTTATGCTATAATCGAGCAAAGACTCATATTCATATTCTGAAATTTTAGGTTGAGCTAAGTTACAAAATAATAGAGTGATTCATTTAACAGAAAAAAATTCCAAACAGCATAATATTGAAGCTTTGACTTTTCACTGTTCCCCATTAGATTTGCAGTGTCACTTTAAAACAACAAGCAGAACATGACAGATATGGAATGAGATACCCTGTGCAGTCACAATTGTAGAGAGCTGCGTGGAGCCGCACCTGACTCCTATTATGGCTAAGGCCTGATCATGCAATGATTGTCAGCTGCTTGCATATGCATGGACCTATGGGCAGTGCCCACCTGGCAATCCAGGGTTGGGATCCCGTGCCTTTTTAAGGGCTGGGAGAGGTTTGCCCAGAAAGAGAAAGAGAGAGAGAGAAAGAGAAAGCGAAGGAGAAAGATTGCTGTAAAAAGTCCTGAATAAACTGCTAGCAGGAAGAGCTCCGGTGTCATGTCTTCCTTGCTTGTCGAGGCGGACGCGACAACAATCAGCTAGGGAAATGATTTCCCAGCTTCAGCCACATGGCCGCTCCTATGCCACAGCAGTTGTGGCAACAAGGAGTCCAGATACATTCATGATGGACACAGAACTTGGCATCATTCATGCAGCAACTGGTTTAGCAGGCATGAAGAATGCCAACGTTACCAGGTCACAAAGAGTAGTGCCAAGGTTTCTGCAGCATCTGAGGAGGCCATTTAATATGTAGTAGGAACAGCCCTGCAAAGATTCTTTAAGGAGTCCTTCCCAGTAAGCTGGGAAGGTAAAGTATTAGCTCACACTAGAGACCCAGGATGTTTGGGAATCCCTTGAATATAGAACATCCACCAAGGGAAGCTGCCGGTAGTGAATAGAGGAGGCCCAAGAGAGACCCCATGTGTGTCTCAGGCAGCGAGGTTATAGGGTTGGAGCTTCCTAAGCCTACTGGAGCTCGTATGATGATGTGATAATCTCCAGAAGCCAGGCATGAAGTTGTAAGTTTTCATGTGTGTCCTAGTGGGTTATTGATTTATTTAATGTGAATGGGCATTTTTTTATGTGTATGTCTGTATATCACATGTATGCCTTATTCCTGTTGAAGCCAGATGGGGGTTTCAAATCCCTTGGAATTAGAATCACACACTTCTTGAAGCCTCCATATTGGGAATTGAATATTGAACCTCTGGGAGAGCAGAGAATTTAATAGAATGTTGTCTTTTGGCTCCATTATGACCCCCACAGGCACACATATTTGAACAGTTCATTCCCAATGATTGATGTGCTTTGAGGAGGTTATAGAATATTTGGTGTGGGAGGTGTTGTCAGTGGGGGTTGGTCACTGACTTGAGAGTTTGAGGATTATAGCCCAGCCCCTGTTCTGGCCCAAGCTCTTTGCTTCCTCCTCTAGCAACCTGGGTGCAAACAGCCCACGCTTCTACTGCGACTGACTGAACACCTGCTGTCACTACACCTTCCTTGCCACAATGAACCCAAAGCCCCTAGCACAGAACCAGAATAACACTTCCATCCATTAAGATGCCGGTGCCAACAAACAGAAGGATTTTGCATGATTTGAAAAACCTAAAACATTTACTCTCTGACTCCTTCAGAAAAGGTTTGCTTACCTCTAAACTATTCTCAATTTATCAACCAGAAAGATCATTTTCAAATGAAAAGCAAAGCAAGTCATGCTTCTACACACATCCCTCCCACATCGCTGCACGCTGCACAGAATAAAGCTTGGAAGATTTCACAAAGCCTTCAAAGCTGCATGATCTGGATTTGCCTTCGCGTCTCTCTCATGTCGACCACTCTCGCCGCTTTGTTCCACCCAGAAGATCCCTTGCTACTTTTCATCAACCCAGGCATGTTTGTGACTCAGAACTTCTGCATATGCGATTATTGTTACCCAAAGAAGTCCTTTCCACTAAATACTCTCCCTGGCTTCCTTTCTTCTCTCCTTCAAAGCTTTGCTCAAATATCAGTTCCATGGAGCATGTAATAACCAATCTAATTAGTAAACTCTGTGAATCAAGGACCTGAATATTCCTGACTTTCTTGTGTTTTTCTTTCTTTTCTTTCCTACAATATCCATCAAGCTCTATTCTGCTATAATTAATTGATATATGGAATTTATAGTGTCTACCCTGTCAACAATATTAAAGCAGGGATTTTGTTTTATTTTACGAATATGTAGTAGTGGATATTCAATAAATATCTGTTGATAAAATTTTTTTTTTTTGGTTTTTCGAGACAGGGTTTCTCTGGCTTTGGAGCCTGTCCTGGAACTAGCTCTGTAGATAAAATTAATAACCAAAAGAAGGAAAGGAAATTAATATAGATTTACTCATAAGTCATATCTACTAAATACAATGGGAGGAATATTTAAAAAATAAAAGTAGGCACATGTATCAATAATTTATTATTATCTATATGCTTAAAAGAATTTTAGAAGACTGTGTCAGAATATAATCAATGTTGATATTAATTGCACAACTAAATGTATAGAGCAAATTGGAATAGGAGAGCAATGTAATGCAGAATTATTTGGGAAATCCTGAAACAACATGAGTCATTTCTAGTCAGATGGAGAAAACAAAAGTGAGTTAAGTAGAGAATTTGATAGGAGCCTATGTAGAAGACATGGGGTACAGGAAGACTAATTCCTACCATGTCAGAAGCTTAACAAATTACCAGTCAATCCAAACGCAGCAGTCCAGTTTGAAGCTACGGTCTTCCTTTATCAATTAAGAATCAATCAATGGAACAATAGGGATCTTGTTCTAATTTTTTCAAAAGGTCTCTTCTGAAAAGAGGAGCAGCAGGAAATACCATGGAAGCTTCTGGAAACTGCTTAGGAAGATAGTTTTGGAGGATAGCAGGTGATAGAGGACATAGCTGTAGCATGTATAGACAAATATTTTATAATATATATATATATTTATATAAAACATATGTTATGATAGATAGATAGATAGATAGATAGATAGATAGATAGATAGATAGATAGATAGATAGATAGATTAGATACATACATACATACATGGGTGGATGAGTGAGCAGATGGATGGATGGGTGGGTGGGTGGATACTGTGATAAGTAGTCTTGATGAGATTTGGAATAACGTGGGATACAAGCCTCTAGGCATGTCTGTGTGCATGTCAGGGCTAGGTTACTTGGAGGTGGGGAGACCTTTCTAAGATCAGTGGCACCATTCCCTAGGCTATGATTTTGACTGTATAAAGAGAAGAAAATACACCTAGTGTGCAAGCATTCATTCATCATTTCTGGGTCTTTTTTAAAAAATACTTCTTTTAAATAAAATATAATTATACCATTTACCCCCTCCATTCTTCCCTTCCAAGCCCTCCTGTACCCTCTCCCATAATGCATTCTTGATTGTGTGTGGTACAGTCAATGTCCTCAAGCTCCTTCTGCCTTGATGGCCTCGCCCTGGTAGAATGTACCTTGAACTGTGAGGTAAAATATACCTTTTAAAAGTTGCCTTTGCTGGGGTATTTTATTATAGCGATAGAAAGGAAGCCAAGGCTGTTATTTATAAATAGAAAGATATCAATACAAACATCAATGTGTATATCATTGAAAGTGACCAACAATCCATGATGCTTTCTAGTAAGAAAGAATAATTGATGGAATTAAATGTCTGCCACAGATCAAGAGAGAGAGAAGTACATTAAATCAGATGACTCACATAATATTTTTCCTTCAAATGAATTCCTTGTCACCAGTTGTAACAATGATTATACATTTGTTAAGTTGACCAAAATATACAGAGCATCTGTTATTGCCAATCTTGTGCAAAATGCTGGCACATTGCACCAATGCACCCACCCTGTGGAATGGGAGCCAGGTAAAGACAACAGAGTTCAATAGCCTGGATAAGGATGTGATAGGGGCTCTGGGACCCACCATTTTTTCTTCCTCTGAGTCTTTCTTGATGATGAACCACATCCAGTGATCTCTTGATTATCTTATGCAGATTATTGGAAAACCATGTGAGTTTGTGGGTTGTGATACACATTATATTATACTGATAAATTGCTACATGTTTAAGTTTACTTGAATGGTTTAGGACAATTGTCTGTATTCTGACAATTATATTTTAAATAAATGCTAATTGGTCAGTAGTCAGGCAGAAAGTATAGGTGGGACAATCAGACAGAGGAAGTAGGGAGAAAAAACTGCCTATATAATCTGTCTCTAGAGTCCACAATTGGTGACTGAACTTCCCTTTGAAGTTTCTAGGTTGACTTGTAGAGAACAGGAACAATCAACGGATTGGAAAAATATCCTTCACATAAACAAGAAAGGAGCCTAACTCAAGTAGGGAATTTTAATTTGTAGGCTACTGCACATCAAGAGTGCTCCTAGGCACAGCAGAAAAGGGAGATGATCATGGAAACAACCATTTGCTCAGAGGCATCTATGAAGAGAGGAAAATAAATCAAAGTTGTAAACTGAAACGGCATAAGAAAAAAAGGAAAGGTCATAAGAAAAAAAATGAGAAAATAAGTGCTAAGAGGGTTTCACAGACAGTAAAATTATATTCTTATAAAAGAATTTTCAGAAAGCCTTTTTTGAAAGAGATGGATCACAAGTGCTGGATAATGTTCACAAAAAGGTAGATGGCAATGCCATTCTGGTGTTTTCAGAAAAATGTCCCACAAGTTTTCTTGGGGTTCCAAAGGAAAAGTTTCATTAATATGTCTCTTAATGATGGGCATAGTTCTGAGGGATACATCATTGGCTATCTCATCTGAGCATCATGGCATGTACTGCACCAGCTAAGATGGCACCAGGCATTGCCAATTGCCTCACTGTGGTCCACATACTCACACAAGCACAGAAACATACTTAGACATACATACAGATATGTACAGACATACTTTCATACAAGTACATACACATACAAATGAATATGTTCACATATATGCAAACATACACACAAATGTACATGCATATGCAAACACAACACATATACATATATACACATACACTAGTATATATACATATACATACGTAGAAATGGGCACACACACATACACAACACATCTGTATGTTTGGCAGCAACACCAGAACTTCTAATTTACTTACTAAGACAGCAATATTTCTTCAATGCTGCCAACTGAACTTTCATATGCAGCAGGGTTGATGAACAGGGAGATGATGCATATGAAATACCTAGCACAGGATCTGTGTGAGAAGGGTTGGCTTTTGTTTTTTTTATCAAGGTCCTTTGAGCTCAGACTTCTTGAGGCCATGTCCTTCCCATGTCCCACAGCTACCTGAAAATCATGACTGAGACCCCATAATGCAGCATTCTTCATGCCAACGGCTCCCTAGAGTTAGCGGGAAATTTGGCAAGGGCACTGGGATCTAACCTCTCCAGCTGACACAGTGCCAATCACAATCCCTGAGGGCAGACCCTGGACATCAGCATTTCCCCACAGTCCCCACATAGACTGTTCTCCCCTTCATCATCTTAGTTCCCGTTGATTTGCCTTTCTTCACGCACTTCACTTTTCACAATGTCTTTGTTTTCATTTTGTCTGTTTAAAAATGTCCTTTTATTTGCTTCCTGTCTTTCTCACCATCGCCCTCTGCCCTGTCACAAAGCAGAAGTCCAATGCATGGGATTGAGTCAAACGCATTTAATCATTTGGCCACAGATGCTAGACTGAAACTCCCCAAAGATCTGCTTGGCTTTCCATTACGCTATGTTCCTGTGCTGTTGTCTCTTCACATCGTGTATTCACACGTAACCAAAATGATCTTCTCAAAATCCAAGCACATTTAATTAGTGAAGTAGGGGACAGTATAAGAAGTACACAGTTAGTTCTAGTAGCCCTGTTATTTCAGTGTATAGACAATGACATTGACAGCCTATAAAGGGCTCCGGTGATGGACAAAGGTAAGGACATTTTCCATGGAAGAGGCTGAGGCAGACTATGCTTCTTTAACAGACTGAGGCTTCTTTATTTATTTATTTATTTTTATTTTATCTTTTTAATTTATTTATTTATTAAAGATTTCTGTCTCTTCCCCACCACCGCCTCCCATTTCCCTCCCCCTCCCCCAATTAAGTCCCCCCCCCTCAGCCCGAAGAGCAATCAGGGTTCCCTGCCCTGTGGGAAGTTCAAGACCTCCGTCCAGGTTTAGTAAGGTGAGCATACAAACTGCCTAGGCTCCCACAAAGCCAGTACATGCAGTAAGATCAAAAACCTATTGCCATTGTTCTTGAGTTCTCAGTAGTCCTCATTGTCCACTATGTTCAGCAAGTCCGGTTTTATCCCATGCTTTTTTCAGACCCAGGCCAGCTGGCCTTAGACTGAGGCTTCTTTAGACAATGGTATAAACAACCTAAGAAGAGACATGGTTCTGCTTAAGAGCCAAAGCCCCACATGTGGATTCTAGGGAGGATGTCAATTGCTTCTGAAAAAAATCCCTTTATCTGTCTCTCAATAAGCTCATGTAACCACCTCACTGCTGCTTTTGATTTTCTTCCTTTCGTAATTATTTTTCTTCATTGACTTTTCCTGATAGCCTTATGTTCATCTGAGTATCTGTCAAAAGGCTGTATTTCAGTACATTGACTCTCTTGCCAAATGGTAGAGCTTGCCTTCCATCTGCTAGTTATGTTAAAATCTAAACAGGAGGAAAAAACCCTCTCTGCACATTGTTTGATGAGCCATGTAAACTGCCTATCCCCAGAAACTACTCACTGGGGGAAGTTATGGTGCTGAGTGGTGGGGGTTGGGAACATAACCATCTGATGATTGGTAATAAGGATCACTGGCAGAGCACTGTTTTAATGACTGTCATAATCACCATTAGCCTCCCCCCCATACTGAACAGAGCTTCAATTGTCAGATCCACCTTGTTGCCAACATTGACTACACTGTGAATTTAATAGTCTTAGTTTTCTGAATGATTCTGCATCTTTTAAAATCTGCTAACGTTGCTAGTATAGTCTTATCATATGGGGGAAATGTCCTCAAAATATCTTAAACAGAAGATGGGGGATTGTGATTCAAAATGAGATGCCAGACTGAGCAGCCTCCAGAATTCCTCCTTTGTAGCTCATTTTAGATCAAGTCTAAATTAGAGATTTAAAAAATAAATAATTTAGCTCATAAGCAGTGAATTAAGTTTCTGCATATCAGAAACGGAAAACAGGCTTTGAGTGGCTCAGAGACAGCAACTGAAGCTCTGTACAACATAGTAAGGGTGCACACACAACAGTTAGAGGTGAGGGGTCCTGCTTTCACAGCGAATCAAAGTTCTGGTCAATCGCTGAAACCGGTTCTCAGGTAAGCCCAGTACCTTGTGTGACCAGATAGTATGAAATCTGCCTACTGTCGGGAAGCTGGCCATCTTTGTTCTAGGTGTCCCAAGCACCAGGATCAGAATCTCATGGCCATCTCATGCAGGTCACTGGAGTAGCTGCAAGAGTTCCTGCATACGATCAGGAGATGATAAAATTCCCTAGTTCCGGTTTTTACTGGAACAAAGTATTCCCCATGCTCGTGACTGGTTTTGTTGCTTCTTGTGCTTCTGAGGGTCAAAATTTTAAACAAGACCTGGCAAATGGTTAATCTTTGTCTAGTGATGCTAGGGACTTCGCAGAGATGGTCAGACACACCCCAGTCCTTCTTGATTGATTCTTTCTACGATTTCACTGCTGGGTGCCCATGTGTTCTAGGAATACAAGTAGATGCTACAAGCATTCCTGTGACCCAGGTTGTAAAATTTTTAATGATTAGTTTATTTTAATTTTATATGCATTGGTATTTTGCTGACGTGTATATCTATGTGAGATTCCCCTGGAACTAGAGTTGCAGACAGTTGTGAGCTGCCGTATGGATAGTGGGAATTGAACCCAGGTCCATCTGGAAGGAAAGCCAGTACTCCTAACTGCTGAGCCATCTCTCCAGCCCCAGCTGTGAAATTTTTAAGGTGTCTCTTCTTTTCCATTCTATTGGTCAAGCACGTCTCCATTAGTAGCCCAGATAACAGAAATGAAGCCACAGCGAGATGCAATTAACATGAAGTGTGGCTCACAATGAGCAACTTCACTGCTGAGATTTAAACAATATGTTCCTGCTTAGCTACGGTTATGAAAATATAGGTGAGTACATTAGAACGTGTATTAATAATAAATCAAACCAAAGGTGGCACTCTTTAGAGATGGCCATAAAATCCTCCACAGCACAGTGGTTCTCAACCTTCCTAATGCACCTACCCTTTAATACAGTTCCTCATGTTGTGGTGACCCCCCAGCCATAAAATTATTTCCATTGCTACTTTATAACTGCAATTTTGCTACTGTGATGAATCATAATACACATATCTGATATGCAGGATATCTGATATGTGACCCCTTTAAAAAACTGGTTTGACACCTGCCCCCCAAAGGGGTCACCACCAACAAGTTGAGAATCACTGCCATGGAAGGACCTGACTTCACACAGGAGAAAACCCACTAGACTCCCTAAGTTTTCAAAGGTAAGTGGTCATCTGGAAGATTAACTTGAAGAGAAGGAATGTCATTATCATGGCTGGGTTGAAACCTTCCCTGGTGAGATCCACAGGGTTATCCATTCCAAACTCTGCCTGGAGTTATTGTCGAGCCTCAGGAATGAAACAGAACAGGCTTCAGGCTGAGCAGCATCTGCAGGTTTCCCTATACCTCCAGACACGTATTGAGGAGGGAAGTTGATGCTAGGAGCCCAGTGGAGGAAGATTGCTGCTATTCCAAATGCAAGAGACCATCATGCACACCTATGAGAGACTGGGCCAGGTTCTCAACTTTCTTTCTCTGCCCAGTGGAAAAGAAGGTCTCTCCTGACCCCCAAGCTGGTACAATCCAAAGGAAGACGTGTACTCAGAATGACACAAATTGCGTGCAATATTGTGCTCCCTCTACTGGAGGAAGATCAGCTGAGGATGCCCAATGGAGGGGAGTGTATAATGGATGCTAGCTGTCAGAGCAGGTATTCTGCCTGTGGCGGGTCCTCTTATGTCTGGTTGGTGCCTTAGAATAGAGCAAATTTACAGTCTCAGCATTCAGATGGCTTAAGAGATACCAGATAAAGAAAACACCAGGTAAGCCTGTGAGAGGTGATGCTAACCCAAGCGAGCCCCCTCTTGAAGTTTGCAGATGAGAATATGGTTCCAGAAACTTCTCCCAAAGAAATCTTCTTTTGACAGCCAGTCATTTCCAAGTGAGTCATAAAGTAGCCCAGGCATAAAAACCATTTAAGAGAGTTGGAAAACCCTGGCAACATGTATCATACAGTCTGTTCACAGTATAATGGCAGTCATAGATTACTCACTGTGGAAGGCACCATGAACGTCACCTACTCTATTACTCTAGAATATAGGAGCCTTACATTCTTAGCTTAACTGATATCTGTATGTTGGGGCCCCTTTATGGGAAGGTTTTCTCTGAGTGGAATCTCCCCAGAAGAGACCCTTCTTGTTTACTATGGAAAGATGGTGTTGAAATAATTCTCGGGTGTCCGCCGTGAAGAGAAAACTGAGTGACGGCAAAAAGCAGCACGATTGCAATTGTGTCTGTTAAATTCAAAGATGAAGTGTGAGCATCCTCGGACACTGGTTTGGTGGGATTCTCCAGACTGGAGATGTACAGGCAGACTTGCTCACTGAGACTCTGCCTCGCCTACAGCAGTCAGGCAGCCTGTGCCTCTGTGCCCACTGGTGCAGAGCACACTGCAGGTGGCAGTTTGCTCCGTGGAGGACAGTCGGGCTGCTCGGCCTCGAAGATGGTCATGACAGAGGCACGTGCAGTCACCTGCTTACAGATGCATGGCTGCGACCCAATGAAGTGAGGGGAGCACCGTGGGTTCTCCTGGCTCTGTGTCTGCTGCTGCTCACTTCCCACTTCAGCTTTTGACTAAGAAGAAAAAAGAACACTGTTTTTGGAGCAGATTCCAGAAGCAGTTTCTGCTTCTGATCCTGCCTCTCTCGGTTTCTGTACAAAGACATTGCAGGTGAATTACTTGCTTATTTTTGCTTCTGCTACCTCATCTATGAAGAAAGCGGTTATTTTTTTCGTGAAGACAAAATACTAAGTCATAAAGAAAGGTACTTACCATTATATCTGATATGTAAGTGCTAGGAAAGTTATAATGTTATAATTTCCCAGGGCCCTTAAAAGTGCCGTCCAGGAAGCACATACCGCTGCCTTCATCTCTGCTCCTCCCAGAAGCCTAAGAGAGACAATTCTGTCCTTTCCCACAGACTATGCAGACACTGGGATCTCCACTCTTGGCTGAGAGTACCGGTTTAAGGACCCCATGCCATGCCATGCCCTGGGTGTGAATGCTCCAAGTCTGACTTGACACTCCGCTCACTTTGTGCTGAGACTGTGGTGGCAGCCGTGCTTTTACTCTGAAAATCATAGCCGTTGCCCTGGGAACAAGTCTTTTCTCGGGGCTAAAGACCTCCAGTGTCCCCTCCTCGACATACTTAGTATCCAGGGCAAAGAACACATTTGCCCTCCTGGTGCCTTTCTAATGCTGAGGCTCCTAGGTGACAGGACACGTTCATTTGGCTCAAGTTCAGAACTTCCGGGTTGAGGACTTGTAGCAAGTGTTCTCAGCTGCGCACGACTCATTATAAATATAAATGAACTCTCAGATTCTGTTCCTGAAAGCAGCTTAGATGAGGGAGACAAGTGAGTACGATGGAGGATTTGGTCTCTGGAGGGTTAACTTGGAAAGAGAAGCATCCGAGTGAGGAGCCTGAAGACCCGGAGAATCTGCCCACAAGGCACCGAGGTCCACCTGCTGCCGCTCCTACTGTACATGCCCCAGAAGAGGCAAACTCCAGAGTCCCACAGGGCTCCAAGCAGCCTACTTAGAAAAACCATAGTGGTGGCACTGAGGAGTGGACCTGGACAATAGTCAGCAGACAGACCCCAGCCTGGCAGACAGGAGTGCTGGCCAGGGAGACAGGAGCATCGGCCTGGCAGACAGGAGTGCTGGCCAGGGAGACAGGAGCATCGGCCTGGCAGACGGGAGCACAGCACCGAGGCGTCTTTTAGGACTTATCTGTCCTACACAGGAAATTGTGTGTATCAGCAAGCATGTAGATACTGCCTTCCCCTTTATTATCAGAACCAAGGCTTCTCTGACCAAAGAAGATCGCCAAATAATATAGAGAACATGTGATGAGCTAGCTAATCTTCACAGATTTTATTATCATGTTAAAATTAAAATTAAGAGTAGCAAGGTCTAGGTCAGCCAAGGCTACATTGTAAGTCTTTGTCTCAAATAAAGTAAAATAAAATAGGATCTCCAAGAGCAATGCCCAGCCTGAAAACTACTGTTATTTGTTGTTGTTTTGTTTTATTTAATTGAGCTATGCATTTTTCTCTGCTCTCTTCCATTCCTCTCTCCTCATCTCCTATTCTCTCCCATGTTTCCCATGCTCCCAATTTACTCAGGAGATCTTGTCTTTTTCTACTTTCCATGTAGATTAGATTCATATATGTCTCTCTTAGGGCCTTTATTATTGTCTAGGTTCTCTGGGATTGTGAATTGTAGGCTGGTTCTTCTTTGCTTTATGTCTAAAGGCACTTATGAGTGAGTACATATGATGTTTGTCTTTCTGGGTATGAGTTACGTCATGCAATATGATGTTTTTTAGATCCATTCATTTGCCTGCAAATCTCAAGATATCATTATTTTTTTTCTGCTGTGTAGTATTCTGTTGTGTAAATATACCACATTTTCCTTATTCATTCTTTGATTAAGGGACATTTAGATTGTTTCCAGGGGCTGGCTATGACAAACAATGCTGCTATGAACATAGTTGAGCACATGTCCTTGTGGTATGATTGAGCATCCTTTGGATATATACCCAAAAAAGTGGTATTGCTGAGTCTTGAGGAAGGTTGTTTCCTAATTTTCTGTGAAATTGCCACACTGACATTCAAAGGGGCTGTACCAGCTTGCACTCCCACCAGCAATGCAGGAATGTTCCCTTTACCCCCACATCCTCTCCAACATAAGTTGACATCAGTGCTTTTGATCTTGGCCATTCTTACAGGTATAATATTGAAAGACCCTCCAAGAGTGTCTTTCCTCTGGGGAGACCCTTCCCAAGGAGCAGCGAAACCACTTCTACGGATGCAAACAGCAAGAGGTTTATTCAGATACACAGGTACCTGGGGCAACAAAGTCTCTCGGAGGACTTGTGCACCTTCAGGTCGGGGTAATGGGTTTATACATGTTTTGGGGAGCAAAAAGTGACACAGGTACCTGGGGCAACAAAGTCTCTCGGAGGACTTGTGCACCTTCAGGTCGGGGTAATGGGTTTATACATGTTTTGGGGAGCAAAAAGTGCGGTACAGAAGCGAGAAGCGTAGTTACAGGGTTTTCATTGGTCAGTTTGAATGTAGTCGAGTTCAGGTTGGGACAAGGTCTCTAGGAGAATTCGGATATGGGCTGCCTTGGCTCTTATCTGGGGCAGACAGGGTGTCTTTCTCGGTATTCACCATTTCTCGACACCCAGCCACATTCTCGGTATTCCCTCGTTCCTCACCAGGCCCAGCCACAGGTGTCTCTATCTTGCTTTGGCAGCTTCTAAACTGCCCTTTGTTCAAACCCTGAATATTCAGTACAAGCCTTGCAAAATGGCGTTACCGGTGCTAAGTTGTTTAACAAGCTGGGCGGGGGTCTCTCAAGATGGAATCTCAGAGTTGTTTTGATTTACATTTCTCTGATGACTAAGGATGTTGAATATTTCCTTAAGTGTCTTTCAGCCATTTTAGATCTTCTGTTGAGAGTTCTCTGTATAGGTCAGTATCACGTTTTTTTCTTTTTTTTATTGAAAAACTTTCTGCTTCCTCCCCGCCTCCCATTTCCTTCCCTCTCCCCCCACTCCTCTCCCCCTCCCTATACACCTCTCCCCCTCCCCCCACTCCTTTACCCCTCCCTCTCCAGTCTGAAGAGCAGTCAGGGTTTCCTGCCCTGTGGGAAGTCCAAGGTCCTCCCCCCTCCATCCAGGTCTAAGAAGGTGAGCATCCAAACAGGCTAGGCTCCCACAAAGCCAGTTCATGTAGTAGGATCAAAACCCAGTGCAATTGTCCTTGGCTTCTCATCAGCCCTCTTTGTCTGCCATGTCCAGATAGTCCGGTTTTAGCCCATACTTTTACAGTCCCAGTCCAGCTGGCCTTGGTGAGCTCCCAATAGATCAGCCCCACTGTCTCAGTGGGTGGTGTAGCCCATTTTTTATTGGATTATTTGTTCTTTTAAGGACCAATTTCTTGAGTTCTTTGTATATTTTGGAGATCAGACCTCTGTCTGATGTGGGATTGGTGAAGATCTTTTCCCATCCTGTAGGCTGTCATTTTGTCTTGTTTGATGAAGGAAGGTCATTGGTTAAGTAATAAAGAAACTGCTTGGCCTCATAGGTTAAAACATAGATGGGAGGAGTAAACAGAACAGAATGCTGGGAGGAAGAGGAAGTGAGCTCAGACTCAACAGCTCTGCTCTCTGGAGCAGAGACACCATGCTCCCCTCTCCCGGGTAGACATGAGAGCTCTGCTCTCTGAGACACACAATGAAGCTCTGACCCAGGATGGACGTAGGCTAGAATCTTTCCTGGTAAGACTGATGCTACACATATTATTAGAGATGGGTTGATCGGGATATAAGAATTAGCCTGTAAGGGCTAGAGTTAATGGGCCAAGCAGTGTTTAAAAGAATACAGTGTCCATGTAATTATTTCGAGGCATAAGCTAGCAGGCGGCTAGGGGTGCTGGAGACACAGCCCGCCGCTCCTATTACTACAGATGGCGGCCAGACGTGTGGACAACTGAGTCCACTAAAAGCCTGAGAAAGCTTGGGAAAGAGTAAAGCATGTTTTCTTGGTAGCAGCAATTTCTCGGGTCTGCTCTGCTTGCTAGAAGCAGCACTCTCATCTAAGAGAGGCCATGCTCCCCTCTCCCAGGCAAAGGCACGCGATGAAACAAGCTGCCAGGTCAGACATGCCGAATCTTTCCCGGTAAGACTGATGCTACACAGATGATTAGAAATGGGCTAAATTAATATGTGAGAATTAGCCTAGAAGAGGCTAGATAGAAATGGGCCAAGCAGTGTTTAAAAGAATACAATTTGTGTGTTGTTATTTTGGGGCATAAGCTAGCCAGGAGGCCGGGGTGCCGGGGACGCAGCCCCACCACTCCTATTACTACACTTGTTGACCATGCCCTTTGCTTTACAGAAGCCTCTCAGTTTCAGGAGGTTTCATTTATTAATTATTTCTCTCAGTATCTATGCTACTGGAGTTTTATTTAGGAAATGGTCTCCTGTGGCAATGCATTCAAGTGTACTTCCCACTTTCTCTTCTATGAGGTTCAGTGTGGTTGGCTTTATGTTGAGGTCTTTGATCCATTTGGATTTGAGTTTTCTGCACGGTAATAGATATGGATCTATTTTCATTCTTCTGCATGTTGATATCCTGTTATGCCAGTACCATTTGTTGAATATGCTTTTTTCCATTTTATATTTGCTTCTTTGTCAAAAATCAGGTGTTAATAGCTGTGCGGATTAATATCTGGGTCTTGGATTTGGTTCTCTTGGTCCTTCTGTCTGTTTTTATGCCAATACCACGCTACATGTAGACCAGGCTGGTCCCAAACTCATAGAGATCTGCCTGCCTCGACCTCCTGAGTGTTGGGCATTGTATGTTACGATGCCCATCTAGGAGACTGCATTTGACCAGCAGCGTTTCAGTCCATGTTGAAGGAGGATGGCAGCAGCTCTTAGGTGAATTCAAACATCACATCAGGCACTACCCACCTAACACAGACCCATAAGTGACTTTATTTTCAGTAGTAGAAAAAGAACCACCTTTCAAGTTTACTGGGTGAATGAAAGCTACAGGGGCACATGGGTGTGCTAAAACTGTATAAGTAAACCAGGCCCAAGAACTTGCCAGATGTGCCAGGCCAAGAAAAAAAAGGCATAACTCTCTTCCTTACCTGGATCCCATAAAGTGATAGCTACTTAGCACTGTGATGGTATGGCCCCACACCATTGTCCCATCAGATACCTGGAGTGTGCCTGAAGGACCAACAGCAGAGAACTCCCCAACTATTCCTGGATCTTTGGCTAGGTTTGATCCCCGGCTTTTATGTGGCCCCCTTGACCGCATGCTCCTTCACCTATTTGCCACCCTAGGCCAGATCTGCTGTTTTGTTGTTGCCTTGGTTCCTGCTTGGACCTGGCTTGGGCTTTTGCCTTACAGCTGAACTTCATCTTAAACCCTAACTCAGGGGCTCCAGCAGCCTCCTCCCTGCACTGATTGGGTTATTAATATAGATTTTTTCTCAACTTCCTTATGCAACCTCTTGAGGTCTGCCACAGACTCTTTAGTTTGTTTTCACTCTGTAAGCCATTTGTGTGTGTATATGCACATATATTTGCAGATAGACATATAGATCTATTTACTGTGTGCTGAATAATATATGATATGAGAGTTAATATTAGTAATTAAGATTGGAATAAAAGAACTTGCATTTATCTTAGCCAGGTACCAAGGTAGATGAGATTAGATGATAAGTTGCTGACACTGAGACCTTTGGATCTTGTGAACTGATGGTATTCATTAAAGTTGGACATTGTAAAAATAAAAAAAGAGTAGCAGATGTGATAATGTATGCCTATAATCTCAGCACTCATTGGGTTGACAATGGTGTATCAGAGACTTGAGGCTAGGCTGGGTTACATAATGAGACTTTGCCATAAAAATAATAAAGTAAAATATTTGTGGAAATTATGAGCACACATTAAATTATACAAACATGTTAAGATAAACGGAAGCCATTATACAAATTATAAATTATATTTTTTCATTAAATGACAAGTCATTTCTTCCATAACTTATTCTTGTGAACACTCAGTGTTGCACCCTTGGCTTGTACCGTGTTGTACATTTGTGGACCCCTTGGCTCTGCTGTACCCTTGGCTTGTACTGTGTTGTACATTTGTGGACCCCTTGGCT
>NC_022012.1:18343400-18346704 GCF_000317375.1 Microtus ochrogaster
GCTTGTACCGTGTTGTACATTTGTGGACCCCTTGGCTCTGCTGTACCCTTGACTTGTACTGTGTTGTACATTTGTGGACCCCTTGGCTCTGCTGTCACTTACGTCATAGCACGTGCAGAGTTCTACTGCACACATGGAAGCTGCAGTTTAGAGTCACTGTGAAATACTACAGAGTTTGCAGACTGCAGTGGTTTGAATGAGAATGTCCCTCATAGGCTCATCTATTTGACCATTCGGTCCCCAGTTGGTGGCCCTGTGTAGGAGGGTTATGGACCCTTCAGTAGGTAGAGACTTGCTGGAGGAAGTAAGTCACTGGGGAGTGGGGGCAGGGAGGGGGTAGCGGGTTTACAGCCTGCCTCCTCTTCCTGTTTTTCCTCTTTCTCTGCTTCCTGTTTGTGGATGACAATGGTCAGTCAACTCTGTGGTTGTTAGCCCAGCCTCACACTCCTTCTGTGAGGCCCTCCCTGCCACGATGTACCCCCTGTGAAACTATAACGCAAAACAAACTCTTTCCTCCTTAGACTGTTTTGTGTTCTATTTTGTCTCAACAGAAAACAACACACACCATGATAAATCAGCTGGAACCAGTTGAGTTCTCTGTGCTAGGCGGCTGGTTGGGCCACTGGGCTCTTCTGAAAGCTCATAGATGTCTCCAGAAGTGGTACTATCAAAATTATTCTCATGATTATGAGAATACTTGGACTTAAGACCATGGAACTTTATATTTGGTAGAATGATTACAGCACAGAATAAGATAATTGGAGGACTCTTTGCTGAACCTCCATGTTCTCTGGTCTGTGGCTCAGAGGAGGAGCATCATAGGCCTAGGGAACACAGAGTGGAAGGTACTAGAACCTTGGACCCAGCCGCTGCACAGATGTGAGAATGTGGTGATATCCATTTAAGCTTTTCTGGTCTGCAGAATGGAGCTGAGATCTGAACACCCCACAGACATAGCCTTACACATATCACACACAAGAATGCAAAACTCAAGCTACTCCTACCAAATATCTAGCAGATACAAAGGACAGAGTCCTGCCTTGAACAAAAGTCTGTAGACCTCAGAGCCCATTTTTACCAATCCAGCATGCTAGGTGAAAAGGGGCTCGATCTCAGGGGCAGGGGAGGGAATGAGAATGGGGCTTGTTTGCTGTGGTGTAAGGGGGTTCCTAGGTTCCGATACCATGAAAGAAGCTGCAATTTCAACCCAATCGTCTGCAAAGCCGATTGATTGACTAATTAGGCCTTCATAGATGTGGGTGGGTTGAAATGGTGTAGATTATCCTGGACTATCCTTGGCCCTTAAACAGCCATGTCGTGTCTCCTCTCTGTTCTATCTAATATTCTGTAACTAACAGATTAAAATCTTTGGAGTATGTTTAGAAAATCCTAGTTTCTGCCAGCCAAAAAGCTATGGTCACCTTTAGATATCTCCTGAGGCCTATAGTGCAGGTCTTTCTGTACTACCTACTTAATGTTTCCATGAGCATATTTTATAAGTGACTTGATTTATACCTTTTTTTGGTCTGTTACCATAAACACTTCATGAAATTTGCTTCCATGTTGGAACATAATATTTGGAATTACCTAAATCCATGTCCCCAGGCCATTGCCAGTCATATTTGGCTCCAAATAAACTGTCTGTTATCCTTTCGGGGAGTCTGTGTTTTTGTGTTGACAATACTGTGTTCCCGCAAGGATTCATTTTCTGGATGCTCAGTTCACGGTGTAATGGCAGGTAATGTGACTATTAAGGATACTGTGTCATGAACGATGGCAGAAATTACCCCCTACACACACACACACACACACACACACACACACACACACACGTGAAATGAGTGATATTCATCTCATGGCATCGGCTAGGGCTTCCAGAAGTGGATCTAGTGTTACAAATGCCAGTAGCTGTCAAAGAGCAAGCCTGGTCCTTCCCTAGATTGTTTCTTCTCTTGTTATGTGACCTTTTCTTCTTGTTCCTGTCACGTGTGGCCACTATGCAAGGTCATTCTTCTCTGCTGTGGCACAGCAGGAGGCCTTTGTCAGGTGAGGTAGCTGATCTTACCTCTAGAAATCCGAACTACTGCAAGGCTCCTTTCTTTGCAATTCACACAGGCTCCGGTATTTTGTTATGCTTACACAAACCAAAGCACTCTGCCAGCAATCTGAGCAATCAGTACCTACTGGCTGCATGTGCGGCATGTGCAGGCCAGGGACAGAATGATAATCTGGCTGCTGTCAGAGAGGCCCCAGAGATGGTCAGCACTCAGAGTGCATACATGTATGTGCACATGTGCGTGCTATACATCAAGAAGGAGGGCTAGGAGGGCACTTCTTCCTTTCTTTTCAACTACAGACTAATGACTGAAGTAATTTGTCACCAAGTGTTCTTCTCTCTTGTACATTGGAAAGCAGAGGGCTACCACACTAGATTGTTCAGGGCCTCAGAACCATAAAAAAATGACCCAGTAGAGATCCTTCTAAGAAAAAATGCTTTAGCATGCTCTCCCTAGGTGACAGTGACATTCTATCTTCACACACTGGAGAGGAGTTTCAGAAATATTATGGGAGATGAGAAAGGGATTTTTCAACAGCTAGCAACTTCTCAAATATATATATATATTCCATACCTGTTCCTTTTAGTGAACATTTTAAATATATTCTCATATTGTTGCCAGAGTATATTTCTAAATCACAGGCAGATTGTTTCCATTCCCTCTTGCAAAACGTTGCTGGACTTCTAGCCCAGCCTCATGCCTGGCTGACAGCCTCGCTTGCAACCTGTCCCATTTTCTCACTTGCAAAATGTGAGGAAAAATGAAAATTCTCATTACTATGGCAAACCGCAGTGACAGACAATCTAATGTCAGCCTCAGAGAGAAACTGGCACTAATTATGAAGCAGATGGTGCTGCATTAAGAAGCACCAAGCCCAAGAGCCCTCTACGCCACACCTAAATTCAATCTGCAAAATACAGACAGCCAGACAAAGGAAGACAGAGATTGGAATCTGCTGAAATCTGACCCAGCAGACAGAAGGACTGAGCCTCAGATGCTGACTGCCAGGCTATGAAGCAGCAGAATACAGACGCTCCACTTTCAAGAAAGGGATACAAGTCCCAGGGGGAAGACAGTCTGGATACAGCCCCCAGAAACTGGGCCCAGTGTTATGCTCATTCCCATAAATGCACAGCTAGATGTGTACATTGAGAGTTCTTTTAAGCATTGTTAAGTGCTGTGTTAGGAGATGTATGTGGTACATGTATATATGCTCTCTCTCTCTCTCTCTCTCTCTCTCTCTCTCT
>NC_022012.1:18346804-18362334 GCF_000317375.1 Microtus ochrogaster
TCTCTCTGTGTGTGTGTGTGTGTGTGTGTGTGTGTGTGTGTGTGTGTGTGTGTGTGTATGTGTGTGTGTGCGCGCGCGCGTGTGTGTGTTGAGCAATTCACAGTTCTAAAGAATCAAGCAATTGAGAGGGAGAAAGACTTCCTTTGGAGAAAGACACATGAAACTTGGGGATGCCCCGGCATTGCCCACCCTGAAATGCCTCCAAATGCATTTGGTAAACAGTGAGGACAGCATGAAGAATAGGAATTCATTGCTATATCAGCTTTTGATCATCAAATATGAAAATAAATCTAGTGTTTTTATCTGAGAAAAACAATGAAGACGACATAGGCATAAGAACTTTAGAAACAAACTCCATACCATGATACCAAGGAAATGGAAATCAAATCTGAAAGGCTCAAAAGAAAATGACATCTCTGCATATATATAGCATACAGTCATATATATGCATGCTAGTGAAAGATTTTCTCAAGGGAGTATTTTCATATGATCTAAATATGTGGATATGCAAGATGGTATAGACATGAAGGTGTTATGAATAAAAGGAAAAGAGAAGAAAATTCTCTGTGAGCTGACAGGGACCTGAAGGAGAGAGCTGGACTTTGGGTGCAGACAGGAGGTGCATTAGGGGAGAGGGTCACTACTTATAGTCTGAGAAGGGTCCTGAAATAAAGAACTTTCATTGTCCAGAACAAAGGGGTTTCTGACTCTGAAGTTTCTAGAAGGGGTAGCCTAGCCTCTATGACTCCGGGCACAGAGCCAGGCACTTTGGCGGCACATAGGTTACGAGGAGTAGAGCCGTGGGTTGCTTTCCCCAGGATGTATCTGTCAGGTCTCTGATATAGGGACAGTCTATTTAACAGTGTGTGTTAATTTTGATGAGAGAGGGAAAGGTAGCAGAGGATCAGGGCTAGAGCAGAGTGATGTCACGAGAAAGAAGAAAAACAAGGTGTCTGGGTGGTGTGGAGAGAGCATGGCTGACAGACAGAAGGGCAGAAACAACAGAAGGAATGGTGACCTAGAGGTGATATTCATGACACAGAATATCCGATCAATTACGGGAAACACGAAGTCTGAGAGTCTTCCCAGAAGGCCATAGAAAGGGTAACAGAAATTATAAAGGATGCTGGAAGTCACGGGAGAGGACACAGGACTGGAAAAGGATTCTGAGTGACAAGAGACACAGCAGTAGGTTAGAATAGAACCACCTCTGAGTGTCACAGTGGCAGCGAAGAAGGCTGCAGGGTTTACCGTCTTAACTATTTAAGGGCACGCCATCTTAAACACGTGATGGAAAAGAGGTTACCTGGCAGTCACACCATGAGTTCTGGCTGAAGCCCTTTATACATTCACCCTCAAAATACTTTATTTCAATTCTGTGCTAAGCACTGAAACTGTGACGGATAGAGAAAACATTTCCAAAGTGTTGGCCCTGGCCATACCTGTGTGCTCATGCACACGTGTGTGTGTGTGTGTGTGTGTGTGTGTGTGTGTGTGTGTTTATGTAGGTGCGTGCATATGTATTTTTATAGATGCCAGAAATCAACCACAAGTGTCTTCCATGATCGCTCTCCCTCTCTTTTGTTTGAGGCAAGGTCTCTCACTGAACCTGAAGTCTATTGACTCAGGTAGGCGGCCTGACCAATGAATTCTAGTGACAGTTCTGTCTCTGCCTCTCAATACGGGGGCTGCAGATAAGCTCTGACATAGCTGACTTTTGTGTGGATGCTGGTCATCCAAAATCGCATTTCTATGGCAGGTGTTTTACCTACTGAACCATCTCCTCGAGTCTATTCCAACATTTAGGAAGAACAAAATCATTATTTACCACCCTGCCATTGCAATGCTCAGCAAAACCAAAGATGAATAGAGTGCAGAAAGATCCTCACAGTTTTAAGAGTATAGTTTGCAGTCCAGAGATTTTTATATGATATTGTGTTACCTTCCATGTGTCATGAATACCAAGGAACACATGCAGATATCAGTGTTTTTGAAGACTGTGGCATGAATATTGAATGGCTTAAAAACTCGTAAGGGTGTTTCACAGTCAACAGAGTGGGAGCGGAGTGGAAGGAGTAAGATCACAGAGGTCACAGTATAGAAGTCTTGAAATTACTGAGATGCAGGTAAACATAAATAATCAATCCATGTGATTAGATAGTGAACATAAATGGAGAGTAGTACCCCAGAGAAAAAGAACACACATAAAAGTGTGTGTGCTTGGCTCAACAATTCTTGACTCAGCAACTTCTCAAAGATCTAGTTAATGATAGATATAATGTCTTCCAAACAAGGATACAATTTGCAATGTGATTTACATTACAATGTAAAACAATTGAAATAAGGACAATAGTGAAGTTATATATAGAAAAGAAAAGCCTTATCTACAAGGAAATAATATAGAACAATACAGATAAAATTCAGGTACACCATAACAAGATGCGAGACTGTCAAATAACAAAGTGAAAACAATGTTTGACAGTATAATTCCACTTTTGGAAGGTATGTGTACGTGCATGCAAACAGAAAATGAAGACAGAAAACCTCTATAGCTAATGTCAGAATCTATTATGACTTCGTGAAAAGATTTGTCATGCTTGTTATTTCTGTTTTTATGCTGGTTTGCTTTGGACCAACTTGGATTTTCTAGTTTTAATACAAATTGCATGTAAAAAGAGTTAAACAAGGATAGTGTGTATTACATATTCAAAGGTGGGGACAGAAATGCGGTGGCCACTATGAGGGACAAGGTAATTGATGCGAATCCAGAGCATGGCAGTAAACCAAACAATGGCAGCTAGGAGGAGCAGACATGGGAGGATACAACAGCTCAGGGGAAAAGGCTGGATGGTGAGTGGAGAGCAAGATAATTACCTTGCAGTCTGCCGGCACCAATGCAGATGGAGATGTTTCAGCCATTAGATCCATCTGCAAGGACTTGGCAAGTCTTAAACCGTGCCTCCCACCACCTTTAAAGGATAAACAGGAGTCTATAGAACAGGCAGACAAGAAAGCCAATTTTGCCAGGAGTCTATGTTCGCTCCTCCAGCTTGCCTAACTGCAGCCATCCCCCAAATACAGTCACCAAGTTTGAATTTACGTTTTCAATGGTAAACAGTTCCCTCCGGAACTCATGGGCACATGAAGTCAGAGCCCGTTCCCCCACCCAGGCTCTAGCAGTCCCCAGACACCTCCGCCCAAGACCAGATTGTGTCACAAGGAACTACACTGTCAAGCTTCTGCTTCCTCATGAGTGGGGAGCTCCTGGGAATAGCAGAGCAGCCAAGCACAGCACAGTTACTATTTTAGGAAATTTTCATTTGACCTCAATGATTTACAATGATAAACTGATGTTCCATTGCCCAATAATAATCAATCATGACCTTGGAGACCAAGAAATCCTCTCCCTCAGGACTTGCTCCAAACACCACCCAGCAGACTGGAGCACCTGTGCAGACACAGTCACCATGCCGACAGATTCTGCTGAGAACTCTGAGTGCCTGAGGATTTGGACAATGCAAGGTTTCCCGTGCAGGACGGAGGGAGTGCACATATCCAAATAGAGAAGAAAGGTGGTCTATGACTTCCAAATACTTGAAATAGACACAAGCTATTGGTATTCTTCTTCTTCTTCTTCACATCTTCATTGAAATTCTTTGTTAGATAATTTTTTCATGCGATCTAATTAGCATTTTTATGAGTTATGATTTATAACAACAATAATGACAATAATTAAAATAACAAAGATACTTGCTACTCTGTGCCAAGCCCCATTTATCTTTATAGCCACCCCACAAGGAAGATACCTTCATTTCTGCAGGTGTCAGAGAGAGACTATATCCACAGGGTTGGTCTGAAGCACATCCACCTCTCGTGTGATGACTTAGTCTTTTGTTGTCATCTTCAGTTATGGACCCAGTAGTGCCCACCAGGACCCAAGGAATAATTCCAAATCTATGGCCATACAGATTATCTTGGTTTACATCACCAAACAAAACAAAGACAGGAACACAGGAAAGGATCTTTATAGCAGGAGGGAGGATGCTCTCAGTGAGAAGGAGATAACACAGGGTGGGGAAGTGGGATGGAAGAGGGGAGGGAAGTGACAGGAGACCAAATGCATTATCTACATGTACAAAGTTGCCAAACAGCAAATTTAATCGATGAAAATTTCACATTGACCTTTTCCCTCAGTGTCACACAAGACGAAATTGTTTGTGGATTTTTCCAAACATGTAATTAAATATTGACTTTCTTGGTTTATCGCTACTTCTGGCTGGGTCTTGAAATCCATGTCAGTTCACATAAAAGGTAACGCCTGGACTATTCAGCCATATTACCACAGAAAGAGGTGCCAAAAATACACCTGAAAATGCTGGAAGAATAACTCATGTCATGAAATCTGCAGCCTAGAGTTGACAGCCTTTGTTCAAAGCTAGACACAAGTCTTCCAGTTCTACCCATAAACCCCCATACTTCTGGCATGCACTGTCTCCTTCCAGGATCAGGAAAATCTCTTTTAATACTGTTTGAAACCCGTAAGGACAATACATGTTTAGAAAGGGGTAGGACAGAGGCAGCCTGGATGAAGAGGTCTGGCTGGGGTAGGACACAGAAAGCTCACTTTCAATTCTCTCTCTGTCAAAGTCACCATTGCTCCGGTAGTTTTGAAAGACAATTCAAAAGCCTCTGCAGTAGAAAGAACATTTTGTAGTGATTACATAATAGCCAGCAGCATAGACTTTACGGTCTTGGGTGAAATCCCATTTCTACACCTAAACAGCTGGTTATTCTAGTGACTCAGTTATTTCCTAAGCCTCAATTTCTTTGCTTTTTAAATAAGGAAGCTATGGTATACAGTGACTGAATGATGTTTATGTGCACAAAATATTTAGCATTAATGTTCAGGTTATAATATGTTAGCAAAAAAGAGTGCTATTGCTACTATGTTATATGAAAAGAACAGACAGCTAGTACCACAATGTGCAAAAGTCTCCTCCCTGTAGTCGACAGAAGTGACCACATCCAAGTCCCTGAATGTCTATCACCTATGGGGTCAGGTGAGGGAATTAGCTGAATAAAAGTAGTAGCAAGTGATAACGAGGTACTCGAATGGATGGTACATTTGGATTTCCACTTGAAAACGGGAACAAAAAATGGCAAGTTGCTCTAAAGCCTCCTCAGTACACTGAGCTCTTGGCAGAGTACACTGCTTCTGGCTGCCACAGCATTTTCCAAGAAGAGAAAAGCCCCGAGTGAAGCTTAAGACACTAGGGCTGAAAATAGACATCACAGTACACCTCATTATACCCATAGCATGTGCGCAGAGTTCCCGGGTCCTGTGACTTGCAACGGTGTCCCTGGGAGTGGGTCATTCTGAAAACCATATAATGAGCTTAGTTTATCTCCACTGAGGGTCCTGAATAATGGGAGACTGGTTCACTTTATAGACAGTGAAGATGGGATGAATGCCCTCATTAACAGACCCTAGAGCCTGTTCTCCTAACCATAGTCTTCACACAACTGCCCGTGGACCCCAAAGCTCAGCAAGGACACCCGAATGTGGATGGAGGTTGTAGAGACTGCTTCTGCTACAGGCTATTGCCGGCTTTGCAGTAAGGAAGTCAGACCTGGAGAAAACACTTGCTAAAGACACATCAATCAAAGTCTATATTCCAAGATATACAGAGAATCTCAAAATTCAACAATAGGAAAGGGGAACAATAAGGAAGGGAAGAACCTAATTTGAAATGGACAGAAGGACCAAGATGCCTCCCCAGTGACAACATGCAGACAGCAGCAGATGCTCCGTATCACTTACAGGGAAACACAAGCCAAGAATGAGAGAAACCCTGCATACCTAGCAGAATGTCCCAAAACCAGAACAGCTGGGAATCACAAAGCCTAGGAAGATGGGGAGAAATTTTCTTACTAGTTGTTGGTAGCAGCACAAACAGGGCAATCACTTTGGAAGGCAATCTGGCAGTTTGTTATAAGGTATGCTCTTACCATGTGACTGGCCAGCTATCACATGCTTTGGAATTTATCAAAAAGAAATGGAAATGTGTGTCCATATAAAATCCTGCACACAGATATTTAAGAAATTTTATTCATGATTGCCTAAGTTTGGAAACAGAAAAGATGCCCTTCCATAAGTGAATGGAGAAATAAATTTATTATAATATAGAGAATGGAGTATTGTTCGTCACCAAAAATGTCATGAAACCACATGGAGGAAGCTTAAATGCATACTATGAAGTGAAAGAAGCCAATGAAAAATCTAGAAATGGTAGGATTCCAATCTAAGATATTCTAGAGAAGGAAACTATTTTAGTTCGCGATCTATTGCTGTGATGAGACACCATCACCAAGGCAACTCTTATCAAGGAACTTATAAAGGAAAGCATTTAACTGGAGCTTGCTTACAGGTTCAGAGATTAAATCCATTGTCATGGTGGGAGCACAGCAGAATCAGGCAGACACAGTGCTGGAGAGGTAGATGAGAGTTCTACACCTGGATCTATAGGCAGCAGAAAGAGAAAGACTCTGAGCTTGACTTAGGTTTTTGAAAATCTAGAAGATTTTATTGACACATTTCTTCCAACAAGGCCACACCTCCTAATCTTTTAGAATAATGCTACTCTCTGGTGACCAAAAATTCAAACATATGAGCTTAGGGGGACCATTCTTATTCAAACCACCACAGCAACCATATGAAGACAATGGGAAGATCTGGTGGTCACCAGAATGGTACTGTCCTAGCTGTTTACATGACAACTTAGCACAAACTAGAGTCATCTCAGAGGTGGAAACTCAATTGGAAAATGCCTCCAGGAAAGTGGATGATAGGTAAGACTGTAGGGAATTCTTTTAGTGATTGATGAGGGAAGACCTAGCCGCTAATTGTGAGTGTTGTCTCCCCTTGAGCTGGTTGCCCTGGATGCTATAAGAAAGAAGGCTGAGCAAGCAATGAGGAGCAAACCAGTAAACAGCACCTGTCCACAGCCTCTGCATCAAGTTTTGCCTCCAGATTCTTGTTATGCTTGACTTTGTGCCTTGCCCTTTTTCTGTGATGAACTGTGATCAGAAATTGTAGGCAAAATAGACCCTCTCTTCCCCAAGTTGCTTTAGTCAGGGTATTTCCTCACAGCAATAGTCACCCTACCTAAGACAAGTACTAAGAGCAAGGAAAGATAAATTATCAGAATTAAGGCAGTGCAGCAATTCTGTATGATACAGCAGAAGAGGATGCGAGTGGCTGCACAGCCATCAAAACCCATAGATTTGGAATACTGGCATCGAGCCTTGAATACCCTGCATACTCTGGGTACTAGCACCATGCCAATCTCGGCAGTGTGATGACAGTGCCTGGAGTTTTCTCCAGTCACAATGCATGTGGCACAGATGTGGTGCTGATGCTGAAGCTCCTACCTGTGTAGGGCAGAGTGTGTACAAGTCCTCTTCTTTCTTCTTGCTCAGTTTTGCTAATGCTAAAGACACTCTCAGAGACAAGCTCTTTAATTCTGGAAGGATGTAATAAAGAGTTACAAACACATGTACAGAATTTTACAATTTTCTCATAAACAAGGATCTCCAAATGGCAAGAATCATGTTTAGTACTTATCTTGCTCATCTTTTTCATTAATATTTATTTTATTTTATTAATTAAGTGTGTGCAGGAATCCATAGAGAGCAGAAGGGGGTTGTTGGATCCCTTGGAGCTGGAGCTACAGGTACCTGTGAGCCACACAATGGGTGCTGGGATCTGAACTCTGGTCCTCTGATGGAGCAGTACTAAAAATTTTAAAAATTTAGCAGTACTCTTAGCCACAGAGCCATCTTTACCACCCAATTTTATTCACTTTCTAAAAGAAAAAGATTTTTCAGTATTAATAAATTCAAAGTCACAAAAGCAGATGGAGATGGAATGTGTTTTCTGAACCATTCTCCCTTGATGATTTTGCATGCATAGATCTGGTTCCATATCAAGCCCAGGAAAATGACTCATTACAATGTGTTTGTATTGTTCTGTGTCATTCTGCCATGCATATATCCATGTAGTCTTCCCCAAATACATTGCACACATTTTGTCAGCCTGTGTTGGTGAAGGTACTCAGTAACACTCTGGTGTGGCTCAGGGGACAGTGATGAACGGACAGCTCACGTTAAGTCACTGGTGTGTCATTCTGACACGAGTGAGTATGAACTTGGTCTCAAACGTTAGCTTACCCCAAACATCTTACTTACTTCTAACTCTGAAGTTTGAAAGTACTAAAGATAATGAAAAATTGATCACTTTCTGGAAAGACAGAAAAAAAAAACAGATCAATAAACACACAGAGAAAGTGTGTGGTAGAGAAGGAATCGGAGTTAGGCAGTGCCATTCAGTGGGAAAGCATTAAGAAAGATGTCAGTGGGGGACGAGGGCCAGGAAAATCACCAGCGGTGTGACTGTGCCAGAAGAAAATGCAAGATTGCTTGGAAAAGCCACAGGGCCTAATAAGAGAGCTGATTAAAGCAGCCCATTCTTAAACAAACAAATACAAAAAGCAATTAGCTTTTGTACATACTAGCGATAACCAATTAGAAAATATAATAAAATGGATGACCTCTATGCATGCAGTAGTTAAAGTACAAAATGCAGGTGAATTAATTCTGGAATAATTGTGGCAGCATATCAAGAAAGGCTGCAGAAGTTTATTGAGTGACTTTTTAAAATTTTTAGTATTGAAAATTCAACTCCTCTGGAAAGGTAGCAGAATGAAAGGTCAGAAACAAATCAAATATACATAGGAGTTTACAATATGAGAAAGCGCATGTGAAATGAATAGGGTCAGAAAGCTGGAGCGAGTAAAGAGTAGCAAAACCTGTGCGTCCCGGCTGATTGACACTCCTACATTTTTGGAGCACACTTAACTCTGTGTTGTCTGAGGACTCTACTTCCTCTCCCTTTGTCTGGAGCAGACCTTCCCAAGGGTGTTCCTTCTTCCTCCAGATGCAATCAGCCACTTGGGCTCTTTAGAGTCTGTTATCTACAGCTACCAGATGTTGGACATGGTTCCAGACATGCAAAGCAGGCAGACACTACAAATGGTTAAAAATCTGTTTGTTTTGGCTATGCCTAAAACAACTGTGTACATACAAACCAGAGTCTAATAGAGCTGGCTTCTGAGTCAGCAGGGTGTGCCCACTAGCAAGGCAACCAACGTGGCTCTGAAGGAAAGCAGGGCTCTCCTCTGCTCTGCCACACCCCTCTCCTGCTCTCCAGCCCCTCCATGCTACAATATGGCGTAGCACCTGTCACCCTGTGACATTACAATCTACCTGTCTTTGTTTTTGTGTTGGTCATCCGGCTTACCTCAATCAGACTGCAGATCCATGGAAACGGGGACCAGATCATCTTTATTTTACCTCCCTCAGAACTCAAAGCATGACTGCTGGAAAACATTGCAGTCCTAATAAACATCTATTGAAGGAAGAAATGAGGAAAAGAGGGAGATGGGAAACACACTAAAGCAGAAGACACATTACAACCCTGACACAGCATTATTTCTGAAAAAAAATTAAAAGTGGAGAAGAATTTTCTTAAGTATAATACCAAAGTATAAATCACTGAGACTCGCATTTGGGCTAAAACATATAAAACTCATAAAATTTGAGCTATAAAGATAAAATATTTAAGTAAAACTATAAGTTAATTTAAATATTTACAAGATAAGCAGTATCTACACAGCTGAAAAATTATGTGTTCACCAGAAAAGGGGCTTCTGGTGCACCAATCAATAAAGATAAATATTTAATAGAAAAATCAGCACAAATACATAAAGAGCTATATGCAAAGCAAGATGTAATTCACCTGCAAGCAAATCTTCAATATTCACTCTTACTACAGACAGACTAGATGCAAACAGGATAACAATGAATCATCTTATTTCCCAATAAGAAAAGGAAACAGGTTTTAGGAAACTGGTAGTTTAATACATCTGTCCATTCTTATTAACTACTATGTGAAATAATGTAAAATGTTTTAAAATACTTATCCTTAGACCATTGTTTTCTTACTCTTAGTTTTCAGTCATTACCTAATATGCATTATTTATGCAATAAAACCAAAATCGCATGTAAAAAGGATGATGTCCAGCCACATGTAGATGCCTGGAAGACTAGCACTTGCAAGGCAGGAGGACTGGTATTTTGAGGCTATATCTGGTCCCAGAAGAAACGTGTATGAATATAAGATTTTGACTTCCAGGTTGAGTGAATCCTGGACAACCACACCTGGGTACCAATAACAAGCAGACATGTTGCACCTTCCAACATCACAGAAATGGACATGATGCTTTGAATCAGGGTGGGGCAGGGAATTAGGGTCAGCAGTGCAGAGGTGACCTCAAAGGACAATAGCAGTTTTCACATAGCCAAAGAAGAAAGAGACCACAAGCCAAGAAAGGGATTGGAATGCGCACAGAGAGCAGTGTAGTCTGGCACAGAGCAGTGTGGTGCCCTAAGCAAACAGGGGACACTGGACTCTCTCAGTGTCCAGAAACTATATCTGATCCTCAAATTCCATCCTGGTACAGAGTCCAGGCTGAGTTTCATCTTACTGGGTATGCATTTAGGTCAGGGCTGTGCCTGAGCCTTACAGAGCCCATAGGAAAGTTCCCTTCAAGGCAGGTGTGTTTCTCCTGGAAGAGTTCCCAGCCTTCTTTCCCAGTCAGCAGTTGATTTAGGAAGACACAGAAAAAGAGCGGTTTAGCTCAGTGGTGGGGCACTGCTGAGGATGTGCAAAGCCTAGGGTTCAATGTCAAATCTCATCACCAGAGAGGGAGGGAGGGAGGGATGGAGGAGGGAGGGAGAGAGGGAGGAGGGAGGGACAGGGGGAGAGAAAGAGAGAGAGAGAGAGAGAGAGAGAGAGAGAGAGAGAGAGAGAGAGAGAGAGAGAGAATATCACTGGAGGACAGTACAGTACCGGAAACAGTTTAAGAAAGTTTACCAAATATCAGGGTGTGCTACCTGTAGGCAACTAGATGGGGAAAACCCTTCATTAGCCCATTATCCAGGCACCACAGAAACACCCGCAATGTGGCTTTCAGACTATATTGTCTGTCATACTGGAGATACATGTCGTGATGTCAGTTTTGGCTTAATCAAGACTAGTTTTGCCTGATTTGTGATAGCAGATTGTTGTTGAGAGAACACAGCAAAAGCCAGCAAGTGAGCCTCGCTGACTGACCATGCAGCAGCCGTATAGCTCTGTCAGACATTCTTCTGCGTATGTATCAGCACACTTGACTCTAGGGTTTATGGGCTGTGAGTGGTGGCTATAACTGGAAACTAAAAGATAGTTTGGGGACATAAAACACAACTTTTAGGTAAAGAAGGTGAAAGACTAATTCCTCTAAGTATGAATGGAGAAATTAGCTTGATTTGGAAAATAACCAGGCTAACTAGAAGATAAAACAATTATATTTTATTTATTATAAGGGGAAACTCATGAGAACAGGAATGAGAAGTCCAGGGTCAGCGGTGCCTCTAGGGAACCACACACGCGCGCACGTGGGCGTGCACACACACACATACACACACACACACACAGAGAAAGAGAGAGAGAGAGAGAGAGAGAGAGAGAGAGAGAGAGAGAGAGAGCACCTGGGTTGTGCACCATTTTTTCTCCAAGTCCCAGCAAGCCACACCCTAACTGGGTTCCACCTTTTAAAGATAATTGGTTAACCAAGCTTCCCCATCATATGAATGTTACCAAGTATAGCATTTGGAAAGATGATTTAGGAGGTGATTCAGTGTGTGATTGCCTGAGCCACTCTGCAATTGGCTCCTCGGATCAGGGTTGAGACACTGAGAATAAGGCACTGAGAGAGCAGTGGTGACAGGTGGCTTCACACAAACCCACCTGGAGCCGAAGCCTCATCAAAAACCGGGAACAGCATATAGAGCAAAACAAAAGCATGGAATTCTAAGGAATCGTTTTCTTTGCAGAATTTAGGCAAAAGGCCTTTTGTGAGAAGTTCTCATAATCACACCTCCATGCAAATGTAGACTCTATAGGAACAACAGCGCCATTCATCACTTTGATCAGTGTTGCTATAGAGATGCTTCTCTATGGTGCGTAGAGATTAGTTCCGTGACAAAATACGCTATAATTTCTATTTAATTTGTGCCATTAGTTTTGCTTTTATAGACTCATCATGAAGTTACAGAATGTTCATGTATAATTTATTGTACTGTATAGAAAGAAATTAAATGACCTTCAAGAAATGGACTTTTGCATTGTCATGCTGAAGATTGTGTGATTTTTGCTGAAAACTCAGAGTCGGGGAGGAAGAGGGCTGGTGCTGAGGTGAGGGTGGGACAGATTGTGGAGCTGTCCTTCAAGAAATTCTGAGAATCACCAAAGAGTCACAGTCACAGGAGTTGTAGAATCAGACAAGGTGGCCGTGAGTATTCCCCAGAAGTGGTATGAAGAATCAAGTAGCAGAAAACCAGAGTGGAGGTGGTTGGTTAATTGGGAGTTAGGAATAACAGTCGAGCAGGGCCTCTACACAAAGGACTCCAGCAGAACTAGGCTTACCTGACCCTCAGAGCTCAGTATCCAATAGCTGTGGTTATTGTGTGGTTGGCTCTGGCCACCTCAACTGAAGACATTAGTCACTAGAATCGGAGGATGAAGAGGGGCAGCTGCTTTGTGGAAGGGCAATTGAGGCTCCATGTTCAGAAGAAGACATGCGTGTAAAACAGATGAGTACAAAAGACTGTGAGATTCCAGTTCCCGGTTCCTCCCTGCCCACCCACCCCCCAGATGTTCCATGAATTACACTGTCCTTCCCTGGTTGGGATACACAGTTGTGTGTACAAGGAGCAAGCACCATACTCCAGAGGGAAGTGCTTAGAAAAAGTACCGTGCTGTAAGTGCAGGCCAAAAGGAAGGCTAATGTACTGTTCTCTGCAAAGCCATCTTGATTCTCATAATGGAGTCCGCTTCTTTCCAGTTTTGATGATTTTGATAAAGGAAAAAATAAACAAATAAATAAATAAATGAAGATGGGGGTCACAAATGTTCCCTGCACACCCTAGGCTAACCTTCCTGGTCCCTCCAAAGAACCAACTGAGTAAGTACTGGGAAAGGGAGCTAAAGTTGGGAGAACAGCTACTGGTATGTGGAGAAGCCACAGAGTGTGTTTACTGGGTAACTTCCAAAAGACAGGCACTGATTAGGAAATGTGCCTTTCTCTGAAGCAGAAGTAAAGGGTTCATGATCTATTCCGAGGGCATCATCTAAGATTGTTGTCAAAACTTCTGATAAACACATCACTCGGCTATTTACAGCAGCCCTAAACTGTAAACAACTTCAACTTCTACTACAGAAAGAATAGTCAGATAATGTATGCAAATGAACTCAAAATGTTACAGACCACATAAAATAAAGTTAGCTGCAACCATGGCGAAGTAGGACAGAAAACTGTATGCATACTAAGAACTCTGCCTAAATTTTTTAAAAAATTGAAATTTAAATAAAATTTAAATTAAAAAGTAAAGTCTTATATTAAGAAGAAAAAAAAAACAAGGGGGCTAGAGAAATGGCTCAACAGTTAAGAACACTTGCTGCTCTTGCAGAGGTCCAGGGTTCAGTTTCCAGCACCCATGTCTGGCAGTTTTGAACTGCCTATAACTCTAGTTCTAGCAGATCTGATGCCCTCTTCTGGCTTCCGCGGGGATCTGCATGCACACTCAAGCATAAACACAAACATATAAAATAAGTAAGTAACTCTTAAAATAAAAAAGATGGATCACTGAAGAATGATCGTCTTATATGATAATAAAACATAGGTGGCCACTTTTGTCTGTCTCAGCATTTTCAGTCAGCACAACCCATGGACAGTGCTCAATGCCTCTTGGCCAACTTTGGTGCCATTGGTCCCTCCCTCCTCCCTGTAGTCCTTTCCTGACGTGCCATTTAAAACAGCACACTCTTTAGGCTATTCGCCTCTATTTGGTCCCTCTGTCTTCTTCCTTTGCCTCATATCTTCTTCCTGGTTTGTCATAGTGTGGATGTCTAAAGGCTGGTTTGTTTTTGGTGTTTGCCAAAGAGACACACTGTTAGTGATTTCATACAGGTTTCCTAATACAGCCCTATCAAGTCTCAGCACACCACACCACACACACACACACACACACACACACACACACACACACACACACACACAGGGTTGGGAGGAGGGAATTTATGTTCATGAGCTCTTGATCATCTCTTTCTAGACCTATTCCTTCTTCATCTTTTCTTTCAAGATTTTATCAAGGAATCAGAGTCATGCGAGCTGTTACAGGAGTTAAAGGGTTTAGTACATGGATTGGTGTTTTCTCACATGTGAACAGTGTTTAAAGAGAGATTGAGAAAAAAGCCAGATCCTCCAGAACCGAATGGTCTTTGAACATTCTCTGGAGAAGACAAGTGATTCAAAGGTTACCCAGGAAGGGTCCCTGGAATCATGTCTCAGGTTCATCCACAAAGAAGTCCCACAGCCTGGGGAGCTGCTGTAGACGATGCAGCTAGCACTCCTCCCTCACCCTCGGCCCACTCACCGGAAGATTCTGTTTTCACACACACTGCTCAAGCCCCAGCCGACTCCTCTCACTGCACACTTCTAATTCAGAATCACACCCAAATGGTTAATCTAAGTTTTCCCCTTCGTGCACTGTAGGCAACAGAAGTAGAAGGATGCTAAGTCAGCCAGGAAACAGAGCACACGTCTCAACCAATGGCAAATCATTTTTTCTAGCTTTCAGCCAAAATCTTTTAGGCATCTTAGACTCTATCTCTGTTTTTCACTCAGTAATTCTAACCTATCAGTAAAACTAGTCATTGCTTTCAGGTATTCAGAATACTGACAGCTTCAGTCAATGCTTACTTTGTCTATGCCACCTACTAAAATTCTTACATTGGACTCTTATGTGCATCTTCTATGTGCCCTGCTGTTGCCACAGCTATCTGCAGTCTCAGACAATTATTGTAAGAGCATCAAGAAACAGACTATTTCAAAACAGGGTAGAGCATGTGATTTCATTCTGTCATAGAGTAAATATGTAATTTTGCCAATGACATGCAAACCTCCTGGAGACTGGCTGGAATGGGCTCTCTGCAAGTTTCTGGTTCTGATTTGAATGTACTCTCTAATTTTGTTTGCAGGAGAGCAATAAGATTTGTTCCCCTAAGTGTGATAGAACATGTGTGGGAGAACAAATAAGTCACAGATTTGGTCCAAGAATTTGTCATGTCTACCTAAACTCTATTCACCAAAGTAAGTCACTTGATCCAGTTCAATAGGGCAGGTAAGTGTAGTAATGGGAGCGGCGGGGCTGCGTCCCCAGCACCTCACTGCCCGCAAGGCTAGCTTTACCCGAAATAATTACACGGTAACTGTATTCATTTAATCACTGCTTGGCCATTTCTATTTAGCCTCTTCTAGGCTAACTCTTGCACCTGGACTAGCCCATCTCTAATAATCTGCTGTAGCCCA